>NW_028281306.1:10000-195000 GCF_059751285.1 Brachycentrus maculatus | reverse complement strand
GAAATTTTCCTTAAAAATCACGCTTATTAAACCTTACTTTTGTCTACAATACACGATGAAATTTTCCTTAAAAATCACGCTTATTAAACCTTACATTGTTCTACAATACATGATTTTTCAGTATAGAATAATTGCGTTATAACCCTCACTTTGTTCTACAATAAATGATGGTATTTCCTTTTAAAAAATCACACTTATTAAACCTTACTTTTGTCTACAATACATGATGAAATTTTCACTTCAAACACCCGACCTTTGTTCTACAATACATTATGAAAAATTCATTAAAAAAACCCCCGTATTAACACTCACTTTTTTCTTCAATTTTCATTCATATTCATTTCAAACCCTTATCCGCACCCCGATGGTGCATAGGGCACTGCGTCATATAAACGCAGTGTTATCTTGATCGTTAACACATGAAGGAAAGGTGATTAGCCCTCCGCTTCAGGTACCAGTCCAGGGTAATATTGAATAAATATAAGAGTGAAAAAAACACTTATATTTATTTGACCCCCCCTGGGAATCGAGCCCGGGACCTGCAGTACGGTAGCTAGCGTGCTGACCATTATGGAGGCGAACAAATTTTCTACAATACCCGATGAAAAAGACTCGCGCTACAGCCCTCAGTTTTTTCTACAATACGTGATGAAATTTTCATTAAAAAAAAATCTTATATTTTCATTCAAACCTTGCTTTGTACTATTTGATATTTTTTTAATAAAAAATCATCGTTTTCAACCCTGCCTTTTTCTAATATTAAAATATGAAAATCCTTTTCTCGTATATGAAAAATATGAAAAATTTACTAAAAAAGCAAAGTTCATAGCTCTTACTTTTTACTAAAGGATGAAATTTTCATTAAAAAATCCCGCGTTTTAAAATACGTCGATCGTCGCCAGAGTTGGAAATGTACTGACGATGACATGAGGCTTAAAATGTTGAAATCGAGATACTGTTAGTTAAATATATGTTAGGGGTGCGTGAATAATAAATTCGAATCGAAGGCTACGAATTTGACGAACGAAACACGTGTTTAAACCTTCATTCGACCCGCTACTGTGTTTATGAAATCGATCCAAAGGGGTGGGATTGTACTCAATTATTTACTGTGAAGGGTGGCTACAAAAATATTAATGAAAAATTTAAATCGTGAATTATATATATATATATATATATAAAACCGCATGAAAGAAAATTAATAAAATCAATCTGAATCAAATAAAGCTTAGTGTGCGTCCAAGAGGTACTAGGCAAAAATCTGTATTCGCAGTAATTGTACATAATACAAACTATGCCATGTTCTCTCCCATTCCGCGGCTTCACATGTTAGCCAATGCTTTTGAAAGTATAGATTTATTTAATATATTGTTATCCACCTTGAAATCTGTACTTTTTCAGCATTTCTTCTCCATGTTATAATGGATAAATGTAAACGTTGTGTTTCACTCTCTCTCGCTGCTCGCTGATGGTGTGTGAAGGAGACGTGTATTGACCAGTGCTTACTATTTGTTATTTTATTATGATTTTATATTATAAGACTTTTTGTTTCTCTGTTAGTGCATTCATTAGTGTATTTTTATATCAGATACTGTATATATGTGTTACGTTAAAAGCCGTTCAATAAATAAATAAATTTATATATATATATATATATATATATATATATATATATATATATATATATATATATATATATATATATATATATATATATATATATATATATATATATATATATATATATATATATATATATATATATATATATATATATATATATATCCATCCATCCATCCATCAAACCTCCTCCCTTAGTTTTTCCCTCTAACTCCTTCCCTAAACTCCCTTCTTCCTTTGCCTTCCTTATTATCGTCAATTTTTAATAATTTTTTTAATACTCAAACACTATCTACCCTCTGAACAAACAGCTATATATGGTATCAAACATTTTGACCAATATCACTAGTCTGTTTTTGGTTGTTGAAATTGCCTTTTAGCAGCAATTAGCTTAAAGGCAATATCAATGTCGCAAGATAATAAAAATATATTTAAAGTAATTTTTCTTTCATATTTTTTACCGAGAGTGGTTGTAGAAGGTGAGTGTTTATATATTTATATTACTAACATTTTTGTAAATTTTTTTTTTAAAAGTAATAAAGACTTTTTAAAATCGGGGTGTTTTGTTTTGGCGTATCTACTACCGGAAATCGATTGAAGAACATTCTAATTCCTTTAAGAATCAATGTCATTTTTAAGTCTGTATATTATATAAATATATATATATATATATATATATATATATATATATATATATATATATATATATATATATATATATATATATATATATATATATATATATATATATATATATATATATTCTTACCCTTATCCGCACCCAATGGTGCATAGGGCACTGCATCGTAGCGACCCAACCTGGCACCTCCAGCACGGTAGCTAAACGCGCTGACCACTGCACTACGGAGGTGGATACATATATATATATATATATATATATATATATATATATATATATATATATATATATATATATATATATATATATATATATATATATATATATATATATATATATATATATATATATATATATATATATATATATATATATATATATATATTTATATATATATATATATATATATATATATATATATATATATATATATATATATATATATATATATATATATGTGTATATATATATATATATATATATATATATATATATATATATATATATATATATATATATATATATAATATTATATATATATATAGATATGTATTTTGTGACTCGGTTTTTTTTTCACTGTAATATTTATTCAGTATTACACTGGACTGGTACCTGAAGTGGAGGGCTGATCACCTTTCCTTCATGTGTAATCGATCGAGATAACACTGCGTTTATATGAAGCAGTGCCCTATGCACCATTGGGGTGCGAAAAGGGTTTTTATTATATATATATATATATATATATATATATATATATATATATATATATATATATATATATATATATATATGTATGTGTACATGTAAATAGTATTGATATATTGACGGTTATATTAATTATGAATTGGGGTGAAATCAAAAGAGGTTATTATTTATTAAGGTATGTTTGACGAAAATTGATGTCAAGCTTCTCACTATGTTTAGTTTTGTGGGCGTTTTATTGGTTTCGCTGTCCATTTGTGATAGAGTGTGATACAGAATATATGAATAACATTACCAGTATTAAAATACATAATTAATTTCACCCTTTCGATGTATGTACTCCTGGTATATCGAAAATATTCTTCTGAAAGTACTGTATAAAAATATACATTATTTTTTATTTCTTTAGTTAGTTTTGTCCGCCTCCATGGTCAGCACGCCCGGCTACCGATCTAGAGGTCCCAGGTTCGATTCCCAGGGGGGGTCAAATAAATATTAGTGATTTTTTCGATCTAATATTTGTTCAATATTACCCTGGACTGGGTACCTGAAGCGGAGGGCTGATCACCTTTCCTTCGTGTGTTAACGATCAAGATAATTTAAGTGTTTATATGATGCAGTGCCCTATGCACCATTGGGGTGAGGATAAGGGTTTGAAGAAGAAGTGAGCTTATGTTACATATAATACAAACTCTTATTTACACTTTATTAACTTCATATATATATATATATATATATATATATATATATGTATATATATATATATATGTAATAAAATAACTAGGTACCTACCTATACATTTTATTAAGTACTTACATATAGTACCTACATAAAACAGATCTACCACCAGATGTCATCGGCTGGTTTAAGTGATCACTTTACACACGTGTAACATTCACCAATTCCACCCATTATTGACAATAATAGATGTCTAGATTCTCACCAAAAGATGTCTCTAGTGAAGTTCTAGTGATTCAAGAACAAGGTTTCTAAATTGGCTCATATATATATATATATATATATATATATATATATATATATATATATATATATATATAAAACTTCCAAGATTTTGAGTAGTGTGGTTGTCAATAATGGGTAGAATTGGTGAATGTTACACGTGTGTAAAGCGATCACTTAAACGAGCCGATGACGGTCGTCAGCCCCGTAAATGCCCAGACTTCTATATTCTTCTTCATCTTTGATGAGATGTCAAAAAATAATACGAAAATAACTCCTGTAATTGGAGATAATCCAGATTTAGTGAACAAGTATTTGGACACACTCAAAATGTTGAGTTCTTCTCTCATTTTTCTACATACTATATATTTTTTTCTTAAGTACTATTCTCATAACTTTATTTTGAATAAGCTGTTCGTCTAACATTTTATTTTATTTTAAATAGCTTATAACTACCTCTATTTTAACCCTTGCAATGTATAGTTCACTCCTTTCAACAACGTCATAAATCAAAAATCGTCTATTTTCATCTATGCATGTTTACGGAATGCCCAGAAAATGTACTATATCCCAGCAAAAGAGGCATATTTTTAACTTAATATTTACCCGCTACAGGGCAGAAAGTGTTGTTTTTGCATTTTGAAAAAAAAAGGTATTGTTTAATTATTTTTTTAAATATACTACATAAATATTTTTCAAATGGAGAAAAAACCTTCAGGTTTTACCTAAAAAGATCTGTTGCACAGTAAAAAGTTCAATAAGTGGCTTGATATTAATTTTTAATACATTGTATTTTATTTTTGAACTTTAAAAACGATCTCCTGAAAAATCACGTTTTTTGATTTATGACGTTAAAGGAGTGAGTGATATGTGATCCTGGTATTTCGAAAAAAAAACTCTTTTAAAACAAGCTGTTAGTCTAATATATATATATTTTTTAGATAGCTACATACTAACTAACCATCACGCCGCTTCCCCGCCGAGATAAGCAGAGAGGAGGAGTCTTTGCAAACGATCTTCGCCTCTTTCACGTTCGTGCATCTCCTCGTACCTACCCGCCGATCATTCCGACTGCAGACCTGTTTTCTTTCAAGTATTTTGAATACCTGATAAATCAAGTTTTCCTCGGTCTTCCTCTGCTCCTATTTTCAACTACATTCGCCTGATAATTTTATTTCCTCACTCATTCGTTCCACATGCCCAAACCGTCTCAACACACCTTTCTTTGTTTGATGGATGATGCTTATCTCAGTCTTGTATTATTTCCTTATTTCACCATTCGAACATCTACATACATCGTTTTGCCGCACATTCGTCTGAGAGATCGCATTTTTACTGCAATCAAATCATACGTTTCTTAAAAAACTCAAATATCCTAATGTTAAAAAAAAGATTAATTTTATTATGCTAAAACATATTTTTACCAATGACGGGGAAAAACGACCTTTTTTGAAAAACAATTTTTTGTTCGCAATGGCAGCGCCATCTGTTGATCGTGATAGCAAAACAGAACACAATACTTACTCAATTACTCATGGCGGACTGCTTGTTTCCTGACAGCTCCTGTCACTCGGCATTTTCAAAATGAAATTTTTATATATTATAGATTGCATTCATTTTGAATATTTTCATTATTTGAAGCAATCTTCACAAGCAGATTTGTGAACAAGAATTTGGACACACTCAAAATGTTGTGGGATTCTTAAAAAAATGTTGTAGCTGAAAGAAAACTGTAGGTCATCATTTTTTTTTTTTTTTTAAAGAAATATTTGCGTTTTTATTATTTACACAAAAATTTCAATTCCATACTATTTCTGTGAGCCTAAGCTGGTCATTATTAAAAATAGCGTAGTCATACAGGAGAAAGTGACCAAGTGCATTTTGTTACAAAAACGTGATCATTGACTATTTGATATCTTACTAGCTTAATATTGCCCTGAAAAACATCCCAAAGGATTTTTAACTTGGAAGTATAATATTATTACGGGGCTCGGGTATAGGTAATAATAACTCGTAATTAGGATGCAATCGGTTTATTCAACAGGTCGCCGTGACAGTACAATGACAAGTGTGTCCAGCATCCCCTGCATTCGTCTCATAAGGGATATAACGTAAACGTTCCCCGCGTACACCCCGCCCTGCCCCTAGCGGACGCACAGGGTCATAGTTCATGTTGCTACAAATATTACGCCGTAACATTATATTGGGGCTTACAATAAATGTTGCAAAAACCCATGTGTTGTGCAACAGCCCAACAACCCTTATGTTGAGTCACCAGCGCATCCAAAGGGTCGAGAGTTTCAAGTACTTGGGAGTGTACGCGACTGAAAATGGCAGCCTTCAAAAGGAACTGGGAGTGCGATTAGGACTCGCAGGGTCCGCCTTTAACAGTATGAAGGCTGTCTGGAGATCGGATTTATACTCGGTGAAGACCAAATGCCGCCTATACAATGCCTGCATTGCTCCTGTTCTCTTATACGGCTGTGAAACATGGCACCTTACAAGGGCCCAGAGCAGCCGTGTACTAAGCTTTAAGAATAGGTGTTTGCGGAGAATTTTAGTGGTTTGACTTTGTGAAGAATGAAGAGATGAGGCGTAGGACGCAGCAAATCTTGGTCACAACTGTCGTCAAGAAAAGGCGATTCAGTTGGCTTGGCCATGTACTCCGCATTCCTCCTGAGAGCCTTCATCAAGCTTGCCTCTTTTACAAGGCATCAGGTTCGCGCCGCCCAGGACGACCACTGCTGACAATTCGTCGGCAGTTCTCGTCAGAACTTGGGGACGCGGATCTGACTTGGGAGGATGCAAGGGAGCTGGCAGCCGACAGAAAAGCCTGGAGTCCCTAGGGAGCGGATATGGTTTAAAAAAATAATATATTGACTTGTTAGCAATGACTAACTGCATTGATGTTTATTTTGTTGCCAAGCAAAAGTGACTTAAATGGCCCTCCTGAACATTTTACGTTTTGTCAGTTGGTCACTTTCTCCTGTACGACTACGATAGGTATCAAATTGTAGTAGAGTGGGTTCGAACCGAGAAACTCTGACTCGAGAGTCCGCGACGCCAACCACGGGACCACAACCCGACGCATTGGCTCGGCGTATTGATGGATCGGTAAATAAAAACGCAATTTCTAGTGTATAATATATATTTTGTAGTATTAAATATTCCTTCGTCATATATGATAACTTAAAAATACGTAAAATAGTACTACAACAATCCGTTATAAGAAAAAAAATGATAATCATTATCCAAGTATTTTAACGTTAACAAATTAAATAATATTTCACCAGAACGTAACAGCTATAGATGTCATCCAGTATAACGCTAATATTACATACGGATAAACTCATTAAAATCATTTTTTAACATCTTTACGCTATATATATAATATATATATGTAACTATTTAAAACCATAACACACTTAAATTATGACATACCACAAAATCATATTAAAAATTAAGTATTCAGTAAAACATATCGATAAAAACATAGCCGGAGTGAAAATTATAGGGGTCCAGTCAGAGGATGCTTCGTTGAAGGCTTGTACACCCTCTCATCTCATTGGATCGTTATCCACGTGTGACATAAGAGTTCTCAGCGTAGACTTCTCATGCATTACGACCACATATCGTAAGGCGTCATTGAATTAGTGAAAAATATAGGAGTCCAGTTGAAGGATGCTTCATTGAAGGCTTGTACAGCCTCTCATCTCATTGGATCGATATAAGCCATATTTAATAAAATGCGCAATGTCTAGGACAAAAACCAAGTGTCATTTCAACGCCTGCATTCTAACAGTGCTGCTGTACGGATGCGAATCGTGGCACCTCACCAAAGCTCAAAGCAAGAAACTAGCAAGTTTTGAAAATAGGTGCCTGAGGCGAATACTGGGTATAAAGTGGTATGACTTGGTCAGGAATGACGATGTGAGGAAAAGAACTCAACAGCCCCTCATACTGGAAGTCCTGAAGAGGAGAAGGTGGACATGGTTGGGACATGTCCTTAGAATGCCACCTGAGAGCATCAACCCCTCGTGTCTCTTCTTCCAGCCCCGAGGATTCCGGCGCCCATTCACCGACTATACTCAGCGGAACTTGGAGACGCCGGACTGACCTGGGAGAAGGCAAGGAGATGCTAAACATATCCCTTAGGGACGAAATTTGTTTATTAATTTTAACTGCAGACAGTTCCATATTGAAATGTTGGGTAATATATCCAAAATTTGACCGTTGCCTACCTTCAAAATCCGCCAGATCCATGTAAGTCGATTTTACAAAAAATACTAAATTCTCCGGGTAACATTTATGTTTAAAAGATTTATGTTTAGAAGCACTATCATCAAACCAAGAAAGGTATGTTGAGATGGTTTGGGCATGTGGAACAAATGAGCGGAGAAAAAATAGTAAAATTAATTAATGAAGAGAAACTTGACTTATTAGTATTTCAAATACTCGGACATCAGGTAAGAAGTCGGGATAATCAGCGGGTATGAATGTGAAAGAGGCGAATAATGCCCGCAAAGACAGAGCGGCATGGCGTTCTATTCTCCCTGCCTACCCCTGCCGCAAGCGGCTTGACAGTTAGCTAGAAACAAAATAGACTCATTTACAATAAATTTGAAAAATATTACATACATTTTTTTTGTCCTCAGAAAACCACAGCTGTATTCAGTAGATAATCAAAACAGAGATTCATTGAGAGTAAAGTTTGATCAGCGATCTAGGTGGCATTGTACGCATTATAGACAACTTTCAACAAGAAAATGCCTCCCGGACCCCTATGGTTTTCAGTCCGTCATTCGTCGATGGAATTCGCACTAAAAATCTAATCGTCCATTTGTAAAAAGGGAAGAGTCCATTATATATCGATTCGGCATCAACTTTGCAGTATAACAACGTCGATTCAAATAAAAAACACTTGTATAAGACCATTTTAGAGACAATTAATATAAACATGGCTAAATTCAAATTCGGATATAATAGAAACCCCTTCGAAAGAGACCTGTTTCAAGATGCCCTCATTTTACCCCGACTGTAACGTCTGCTACTGCGGTGTAACGGTTAGCGCGTTTAGCTACCACGCTGGATGTCCCGGGTTCGATTCCCAAGATGGAGGGGTGAAAATAAATATCAGCGATTTTTTTCAACGTATTCTTTTTTATTTATTTTTTGACATCTCATCAAAGATGAAGAAGAATATGGAAGTCTGGGCATTTACGGGGCTGACGACCGTCATTGGCTGGTTTAAGCGATCACTTTACACACGTGTAACATTCACCAATTCTACCCATTATTGACAACCACACTACTCAAATTCTTGGAAGTTCTTTATATATGAACCAATTTAGAAACCTTGTTCTTGAATCACTTCACTAGAGACATCTATTGGTGAGATGTAAAGAAGCTTTTTAATAAGCTTTTTTTTCTTTTTTATTAGTTAACTGTTTTATCTGAAATTCTAAACTAATATTTTACATTCAAAAACACGATAAAATAATGTATTAAATCGTTTTAAAACGTTATGCTTTGTCAAAATCAAGAAGTTAGCGTTTTAGGAGTTCAGTTCATTTCGAAAAGTCCATGTGGATAGCGTCTTATATGCTCGAAAACTAGGCATAATTTATTTTATATATTTTTTTATTTGTTTGCACATAACGGTCAGTTGATAATGTACAACAAATATCTCAAAATTGACAAAAATGTAGTTAGAGCACTTCACGTAGGGCACGTCAATGTCATTAAAATATTATGGTTTCGGTCACTTTATGGTAATATCTATCAACTTTTAATTTAAGTTTTACTTGGTAAATACCACCATTTCTTCAAAACTAATGCAACACGTGTTTTGATGCGTTCCCTATTATTTTCAAACACCGTATGTGAAGAAATAGAATGCGTCGAAACACGTGTCACAATAGATTTTAAGAAATAGCGATATTCACCTAGTAACACTCAAATTCGCCTCCGTAGTGTAATGGTCAGCACACTCGGCTACCGTTCTGGAGGTCCCGGGTTCGATTCCCGCGGGGGGTCAAATAAATATAAGTGATTTTTTCACTGTAATATTTATAGAATATTACCTGAAGCGGAGGGCTGATCACCTTTCCTTCGTGTGTAAACGATCAAGATAACACTGCGTTCATATGAAGCAGTGCCCTATGCACCATTGGGGTGCGGATAAGGGTTTTATTATTAGTATTATTAACACTTAAATTAATAAATATAAGTGATTTCTTTCTAATATTTGATACAACCCTGGACTGGTCCCTGAAGCGCAGGAGTGATCACCTTGCCTTCACGTAAGTAACGATAAAGATAACACTGCGTCTATACGATGTAGTGCCCTATGCACCATCGGGTAGACAGAAAAAAGAATAAAACTTAAATTACAAATATAATTACTTTAAAAAAAAACTAAACAGACCCAGCCAAATTTGGATAAAAAGATAGTGTAAGACATTAAAAATGTCACAGAGTTGGGATGTATTGTGGTGCAAAGGGCACTGAAATGAATAATCGAAAACAAGCACGAATTCCATCGACGAGTAAATTAAAAAAATAAACAATATTTCACAATTTATACAGATTTATGTAATATTCAAATTCTTGTAGCTATTTCAAATTTGCGTTTGGGAAACATTATATCGTATGTATTAGTTTTTTAGTAAATCTATTTATTTTCTTAAAATATAAATAAATTGTTTATATTTTTTTTCATATATATTTTTCTCAAGGTACCACATTTTATAGGTCAGGTCATTTTATTAAAAATTCAAGATGGAAAAAAATATATTAAAAAAAAAATAAAAAAACAAATGATTTTTTTTTCTTTTTTTTTAAAGATAACGAAAAATCACAAAAAAATATAAGCACCAGATTTTTTATAATGATAAAAATATATATTAAAAAATGCTATACAAATTTTAAGAATTATCGATTATTCGATTTAAAAAACTAGATAATTAAAAAATATTAAATTAACGCTTAATTTTTTTCATATGTACAAACAAAAATGGTGTTTTTAAAAAAAAATATTAAAAAAAATAAAAATAAAAAAATTTATAAAAAGCGTTTCATATCTTTCAGGTACCATTTGAAAAATATCATTTAAATACATTTTTTTTATGTACGTAAAATATTTTTCTATTTTTTTTTTTTATAAATATGAAACGCACAAAAAAATACAGATTACAAAAAAAAATATTAATATTGAATTTTTTCATTTTAATCCCTATACCAGTTGCAATCGTTTAAAAAATATACATATATAAATTTAACACACAAGAAACATTTAAAAAATCAGTCATTAAAAATCAAAAAACGTTCTGAATAAAGAGATTCTTCGAAATGTCTTTTTTTTTTAATATACTGAAACGAATTTGATGAGAGAAGAAAAAAATAATACATAAAAATGATCATCTAAGGTCCGACTGTCTATAAAAATTAGACGATCGCAAGGACATTCCGGCAAGCCATCGAACGGGACATTCCATCGGAAAATCCATTCCGGGATATAAAAAAAAGAGTTTGAATTCTAAATTTATGCGGTAGATACATCGTAGTCGAAATGCGATCCCTCAGACGAATGTGTGACAAAGCGATGTCTGATCGATGTTCGAACGATGAAATAAGGAAAGACTGCAAGGTTGAGATAAGCATTATCGATAAAATCAGGAAAGGATGGTTTGGGCATGTGGAACGTATGAGTGAGGAAAGAACGGTTAAAAATTTATGAGGCGAATGAAGTTGGAAAAAGAAGCAGAGGAAGACCGAGGAAAACTCGGCACAATCAAGTATGTCGAATACTTCGAGCGGCCGGGTCAAGAGTCGTAATAATCGTCGGGTATGGTACCATAGGGGTGCATTTAATTGTTTGAAGAAGATAAACGTCCTTAAAAAGGACTACTTGTTGTCAATTTGCTTGAGACTTTCTAACAACGGCCCTGAGAAAAGCCTTTAACCGCGTTCATAAAAAAAAAACACATATCGTAGTCATACAGGAGAAAGTGACCAACTAACAAAACGTAAAATGTTCAGGAGGGCCATTTAAGTCTCTTTTGCTTGGCAACAAAATAAACATCAATGCAGTTAGTCATTTTTAACAAGTCAATATATTATACTTCCAAGTTTAAAATCCTTTGGGATGTTTTTCAGGGCAATATTAAGCTAGTAAGATATCAAATAGTCAATGATCACGTTTTTGTAAAAAATGCACTTGATCACTTTCTCCTGTATGACTACGATATTGTTGATAACGTGTGTTGATTCTAACATATACTCATATAACATAATCCTTCATGTGTGAACAGTCAAGATAACATCGCGTTTATATGACTCTGCTTTAGTCCGCCTCCGTGGTGTAATGGTAAGCGTGTTTAGCTACCGTGCTGGAGGTCCCAGGTTCGATTCCCAGGGGGGTGAGAATAAATATCAGTGAATTTACACTCTATTATTTATTTAATATTACTCTGGACTGGTCCCTCAAACGCAGAAGTGATCACCTTGCCTTCATATAATTAACGATCAAGATAACATTGCGTCAATACGATGCAGTGCCCTATGCACCATTGGGTGCGGATAAGGGTTGCCCTATGCGCCTTTGGGGTGAGGATAAGGGTTCGAGGAAGAAGAAGAATTTAATCTATTGGATTGTCTTCAAAATTGTCCCGAGAATGCTCTACCGTCCTGTCTCTTCGGAGTGGCTTGCCGTAACGCCTCTAGCGGCTGTCTCGTTTGCTCGTACGTTTTGAAAAATCAAAACCAAATACGCTTATTGCTGTTTAGAAAATCACCGCCGCACCGTACACGTACAAAGTTTCAAAATAGGCTGCAAAAGACAGCGTACAAAATTACCGCTAATATTTTGTATCAAAAAATTTGTGCCAATTTGTCCAAAAATCAAGCTTTTTGACATTTTAATTTCGTTTAATTTTTGCGTCAAAATCTATGCGAATTGCAGTGGCGGATTAGGCCCGAGGCCCCGCGGGCCCGGCCAAATAACAGGGGCGGACAATTGTGACAAAAAAGCCACCGATAACAACAAGAACTAACTCGGAGTACCTAAATATTCCAATAGTTGACAATAAAGTAAATTCATTATGTAATCTACATGGCGGATACTAAGACAGGGGCGAATGGTACTTCCTGCATGGCCGGGGGCCCAGGGCGGCCCAGACGACTGATCCGCCACTGGAATCACTCTTACAAACGAAAGAGAATTGTCAAATTTTGACGAGTAGAAAAATACGAGGAATATTAAATTTTCAAAGAGCGATTCAAATGCATTATTACTGATTTCTTTTCTCTTTACTTTTTAAACTAAATTATTGTTTAATACATACAAAAGACAGGTCGGACGACTTATTATTTCTTTCGTGCATTTACCGTGCGATCTAACATTTTTTTATTTATTTATATATATATGCACACTAATCATAAACCTAGTAACCCAAATGCAAGGCCCTGCGATACCAACTAACTCATCCAACGACTTCAAAGCCCATTTAAATAAAATATTTTTAAATAAATATTCTAAAATGTTTTTCAACTAATACTAATTCATACAAGTGTTTTAATGGAACCAAATTCAGTAATTGGTTCATACAAATGTTTAATGGATCCAAAGTCAGTAATTTGATTCATACAAATGTTTTCATGGGACCGAAGTCAGTAATTTGATTCATACAAATGTTTGATGGATCCAAAGTCAGTAATTTAATTAATACAAATGTTTTAATGGAACCAAATTCAGTAATTTTATTCATATAAATGTTTTAATGGAACTAAAGTCAGTAATTTTATTCATACAAATGTTTTAATGGAACCAAAGTCAGTAATTCGATTCATACAAATGTTTTAATGGAACCAATGTCAGTAATTTGTTTCATACAAATGTTTTAATGGAACCAAAGTCAGTAATTTATTCATACAAATGTTTAAATGGAACCAAAGTCAGTAATTGAATTCATATAAATATTTTAATGGAACCAATATCGAAGATAAAGTAAAAACGATGTTTTAATGCAATCAAAGTAGGAAACTAAATTAAAAATGATGTTTAAATGGAACCAAAGTCGACAATTCAATTAAAAGTGATATTTTATTGTAACCCAAACTCAGGAAATTAATTATAAGTGATGTTTAAATGGAACAAAAGTATGTATATTAAATATAAGCAATGTTTTAATGGAACCAAACTCGGGAAATTGATTATAAGCGATGTTTTCATGGAACCAAAGTCAAATAATTAATTGTAAGCAATGTTTTAATGGAACCAAAGTCAGGAAATTAATTATAAGCGATGTTTTGATGGAACCAAACTCGGGAAATTGATTATAAGCGATGTTTTAATGGAACCAAAGTTGGGAAATCAATTATAAGCGATGTTTTGATGGAACCAAACTCGGGAAATTGATTATAAGCGATGTTTTAATGGAACCAAAGTTGGGAAATAAATTATAAGCGATGTTTTAATGGAACCAAAGTCGGGAAATTAATTATAAGCGATGTCCTAATGGAACCAAAGTCGGTAAATTAATTATAAGCGATGTTCTAATGGAACCAAAGTCGGTAAATTAATTATAAGCGATGTTCTAATGGAACCAAAGTCAGGAAATTAATTATAAGCGATGTTCTAATGGAACCAAAGTCGGTAAATTAATTATAAGCGATGTTTTCATGAAACCAAAGTCAAATAATTCATTGTAAGCGATGTTTTAATGGAACCAAAGTCGTTGGAGAGACGTTTAAGAAGTTAAAATTTACGATTTCAAGCTACATATTCCTCTTTCAGTTATACAAAACTAATTTAAAATCGCAGGACCTTTTAAAACCATGAAATGACAAGGATGTAATGTAGGGAGGCCAAAAAAATTTCAAAATTAACGGGCCAGAATGTATACATATATAAATACATATATAGAAATACATTTAACAAAGAAGGCACCTTGGTACAGTCAAGAATCTAAAAAAAATAATACAAAAAAAAATAAAAAAAATTAAATAAAATAAATTCCATTTGCCAAGACATGGTTTTTTCCTTTTAAATTAACAATAATTAACAATTAATTTAATTTTAAATTCAGTGCATATTCTATATATAAACATTCTAAACGCCAATCCTATATAACTTATACAGAAATTTTTTGACTGCAGATTGATATAAATTTAAAAAATTTGCGTCTTCAAAATTCAATTGTTTTTTTTCCAAATAAATTTTTTTATATTAAATTTTTTTTTTTCAAAATCATTTTGGCGAATTCGCTCGCGTTAAACTACGAATAACGTTAAGAAAGGATTACTTATACAATTAAAAAATATTCAATTTTTTTACGTATGTCTGAAGTAGTGCTTTATGCAAGTTCGTCCCTTGCGCCAAAGGGCGCAGGATCCATATCGGCGAATCATAAATGCGGTTTTGAAAATTGCAATCAAGTATATAAAAAAATATATATACTGGTGTTTGAATTTCGAATCGTTTTAAAAATTAAATACGGAGATGCGTTTTGAAAATTTCTCAACATTGTGTAACTACGAGTGGTTTGGCGCGTTTTACAAAATTTGTGTAAATTATACGAGAATTGTACAAATGCGCATGGTAATTATACAAGAAGTGTATAAATGCGCGCGGTAATTATACAAGAATTACATAAATGCGCACGGTAATTATACGAGAATTGTATAAATGCGCGTGGTAATTATATAATAATTGTATATAAACGTGCGATCGTTTTGTAAGAATTGTATAAAGACATGCGCAACGTGTCCTTACCTTTCGAAATCCTCCGAAAATTACACTATTAGTGGTTGGCGCGTTTGGCTACCGTGCTGGAGGTCCCGGGTTCGATTCCCAAAGGGGTCACAATAAATTTCAGGGATTTTTTACCTTAATTTTTGGTACCTTCATTTAACAATCAAGTCACACTGCGTCAGTACGATGCAGTGCCCTATGCACCATTAGGTGTCGACAAGGGGCAGAAAAGTATAGATAGTTGAATTCTTCATATGTGCAATTTTTTTTCTTTTTCAGTTTTCAACATGAATAGAACTGACTGGATATTGTACAAATTACGTATAAATTACACAAACGTCGCACTTGATCGCTCGTAAAATTTAAACAACCGTATAAAAACGCGGACAAACTAACCGACGACAGCGTCGTACACGAAAACACGCATAAATCATATAGGAATTGTAGAAAAACATGTCCAACAACATTACAAATTATAACTTAGTATAAAATTAGTATAAAAAAAATCGTCTCGGTCGTACGAAACTTGCGGCGACGCGTCAAAAGTGCTCGGAATCCACTTCAGCCGCTTCAAAATAGGTCTCGCACAAGTTCAAACACTGAATTCGCATTTCGACACTGCTCAGACTCAAATTGGCCATCTATTCTACATTTTTTGCGGTTTACGATTTGCGATTTGCGCCCAAAGATGCTGTCCTAGATCAAATTTCTTCCTTGTAGGATAATTATCTTCTCGTGGACCTTTCCGGACATTTTTCTCCGGAATATCTCACTTTCTCTTCAAGCTTTCAATGCCCAAAGTCAACACATGTTTGCGGGAAACGCTGAAAAGCGTATTTTCCACAGTGTTGGTAGAGAATTGGGTGTTGCGGCTACTTGTGATTAGTATACCGAGGGTCGAGCGGCAGACTGCCAGAGTATAACAAGGGTCCTTTTCCATACTGTTGGTAGAGAGCGGGAGACGCTTGCGAGCGTTCTATTTGCTTACTTTAGGTAGAGCGCGAGAGACGCCTGCAAACATTGTACAGATGGGAATTGGGTGTTGCGGCTACTTGTGATTAGTATACTGAGGGTCGGGCGGCAGACTGCCAGAGTATAACAAGGGTCCTTTTCCATACTGTTGGTAGAGAGCGGGAGACGCTTGCGAGCGTTCTATTTGCTTACTTTAGGTAGAGCGCGAGAGACGCCTGCAAACATTGTACAGATGGGAATTGGGTGTTGCGGCTACTTGTGATTAGTATACTGAGGGTCGGGCGGCAGACTGCCAGAGTATAACAAGGGTCCTTTTCCATACTGTTGGTAGAGAGCGGGAGACGCTTGCGAGCGTTCTATTTGCTTACTTTAGGTAGAGCGCGAGAGACGCCTGCAAACATTGTACAGATGGGAATTGGGTGTTGCGGCTACTTGTGATTAGTATACTGAGGGTCGGGCGGCAGACTGCCAGAGTATAATTAGGGTCCTTTTCCATACTGTTGGTAGAGAGCGGGAGACGCTTACGAGCGTTCTATTTGCTTACTTTAGGTAGAGCGCGAGAGACGCCTGCAAACATTGTACAGATGGGAATTGGGTGTTGCGGCTACTTGTGATTAGTATACCGAGGGTCGGGCAGCAGACTGCCAGAGTATAATTAGGGTCCTTTTCCATACAGTTGGTATAGAGCGGGAGACGCTTGCGAGCGTGCTATTTGCTTACTTTAGGTAGAGCGCGAGAGACGCCTGCAAACATTGTACAGATGGGAATTGGGTGTTGCGGCTACTTGTGATTAGTATACTGAGGGTCGGGCGGCAGGCTGCCAGAGTATAACTAGGGTCCTTTTCCATACTGTTGGTAGAGAGCGGGAGACACTTGCGAGCAATATTATCTGTATTGCAGGTTTGATCACTTCGTCTTTGCACAAGCAATGATCAAAATAACACTGCGTTAATGCGTTCCAGTGCCCTTTGCACCACTGGGTGCGGATAAGCATTTGAAGAAGAATTTAAATCGCATTCGATAAATACAATTTTATATCTTTAGTGATCATTGTCGGTCCAAATCAAAAGTGTTGAGACCACAACCCTGTTGCGTTAGCGGCAGATTTTATTGTCCACCTCGATGACGTACTGGTTAGAGCGTTTGGCTACCGTGCCGAAAGTACTGGGTTCGATTCCCAGCGTCCACATTTCGGACAGGCGTTTTTTACGCCTGTGGACCGCTGGCGACGGGATTTGATAATTCTGTACGTATAGTTAAGACCTTAGCAAAGAGATTGGTACATAATACTCATATATAAAAAAATTGGATAATTCCTTCTTTTCTGCCTTTGAAATGGGACCGGCGCAGAAGGTAAAACTACCCTTCCCGGCCTTAAGCATCAATCCACCCAACAGATACAAATACCTTTCCCGTTATGTAAGGGAAAGGTAAATGTTTTTCTATTCAAGGTACTCCTACCACATTAAGAAATTTCAGAGGTGCATGTTTACCATATTACGGCAACATATTGAACATATTATGTTTTACACGGGCAATCAAAATTTGGACCAATTGTGCTTTTTTAACAAAATTAGACTGTTATGTTTTTCCGTGGCACACCAACTAATCACCAGTGTGCCGCGGCACACACTTTAAAGTGTTATAAGACGATGAATAGACCGTTTGAATTAGAAGCAGTGTCGATATTTTAATCTTTTAATACCATAGTTTGTTTCTTTTCAAGACCTATTTTAAATCGTTTGAAAAGGCGTCGTGTGATCTTCGGATCGTTTTCACATTTCGGTGAGACAAACAGAGTGAAGATGAAGACTCGCGGCGCGGGCGAGCGCTCGGTCCGCGTCTATGTGCCGAAGTCGTGCGAGTTGTCTATGGAGAACAGCTCCTTGTAGAGCGCCGGGAACACGTACTGCGGATGGGCCGCCTTGAACTTGGACAGGGCTTCCATGTGCATGAGGCTCAACTCTCTGGAAGGGAAAAATAGTTAGACGCTTCAATACGACACCAACTCGGGAAAATGGCATATCGCTCACTCCTTTCAACAACATCGTATATCAAAAATCGACAATGTACTACATCCCAGCAAAAGCAGCATATTTTCAACTTAATATTTACCCGCTACAGGGCAGAAAATGTTGTTTTTGCATTTCGAAAGGTGTTGTTTAATTATTTTTTTAATATCCTAAATATTTTTCAAATGGAGAATAAACATTCAGGTTTTAGCTAAAAAGATCTGTTGCACAGTAAAAAGTTCAATAGGTGGCTTGATATTTATTTTTAATACATCTAATTATATTTTTAAACTTTAAAAACGATCTCCTGAAAAATCAAGTTTTTTATTTATGACGTTGTTGAAAGGAGTAAGCGATATGTGTATTATGGATTCCTTTCACATGCGGGTAGTGAATCAATGCGTCCATACCTGAAGGTCGGTATCTTGGCCAGCAGCGTGTCCAGGACGGTGACGTCCCCCTTGATGGGCAGGTGGTTCATGTCGATCTCATGCCGCATGGCCGTGATGGACATGTTGAACAGGCACTGGATCTCCGTGTTGCCGCGCAGCCCGTGCCTCTCTGCAATCACAAACGCCACCCGTCACAAAACCACCCGTAGCAACTCCACCGGCCGCAACTCCACCCGTCGTGACTCCACACGTCGCGACTCCATCCGTCGCGACTCCACCCGTCGCGACTCCCCCGTTGTGACACCACCGTGGAATATTGTGGATGAGTATCATCGTTGAACAACAAAGTAGACAAAAATATCCACATCTTCTAGTACACAACCATGATACAATTTACCCACAACGAAGGGTTGATAGATAAGTATCGTTCCAAACATTTTTAATTTGTTGCCGACGGATGTTAGAGGTCAAAATAAAATATGGAACAAAGGCAAAATAAAGGAATGGGTGAATGATCAAGAGTTAATTCTATGAAAATTGTAAAATAGTCTTCTTCTCCGTCTTATTCCTCATTGCTGAGGGTTGTGACCCTTGTGGAAGCAATGACTCTTCTCCAGTTCACTTGCCTGCGCTGCACGTAGCGCTCCAACCACCGAGGTGCCTGCTGCTGCCTTAACTCCATCGGTCCATCGTATGGGGATCTTCATCTCCCTCTCCTTCCCTACAGGCTACCCATCACAACCAGTCGCTCCAGGCTATCCTCGTTGCCACACTCAACGTGTCCTGAACTGGAGAATTCGTTGGGTACAGACATTGGCCAGAGTCAAGCCATCCGAGTGTAGTTCCTGGCGAATGGACTCATTGGTGCGTCTAGCCGTCCATGGGATTCGGAGCATACGCCTCCAACACCACATTTCGAAGGCATCAATTTTTCTGCTTTCTGCTGCTTTTATAGTCCATATTTCAACAGCATAGTGGAAAATGGAGTGGACCAAGCTCCTGACAAGGTTCATCTTGGTGTTATTACTCTTGGTGAAGCTACATCTTGGTGGTGTAGTAAAATAGTATATATTTTTAAAAAACTTCTCTCTTTTTTGTGTGTATATCAGGTTAAATGAATAAAAACAATAAAAAAATGTATGTAAAAAGAACTCCACCAACAAGACACACAAGGTGGCTTGGTGGGTCTCTGCAAAGTAAATATTTTAAATATGTTTATAATTGTTATTTGAAATAAATATAAACAATTATTTAAATAAAATAAAAAAAAGTGTAATATCCAAACCTGGCCACAGCAGCACCAGACTCTGGTAGAGCGCCAGCTCCGTCTCGGTCAGCTTGAGCTGCGCTATGGACCTGGCCGCCTCAAAGATGCACGCCACCAGCTTGGTCTCCCCGGGGTCCGACGTGTACAGCGCCTCCTGGGGCAGCAGCACCTCGCCGTACAGCACCGCGTTCTGCGACAGGTCCATCAGCCGAGACATGCGCACTATCGCCAGCTCAAAGGAACCTGGAATGCACAAATGTCACTTTAGGTGTGCCTCAGGGAAGGTTTCTCGATCCCCACGGATGATGAATATTTGGGGGCCACACGAGCTTAAGTACTCTCTTATGGTAGAGAAAGTCCAAAAGAAGTTTCTGAGGTATCTCTACATGAGGGAGTACGGGTATTATCCTCGGCTCTACCCGACCCAGTTCTTCCAGGGTATGCTTGGCTACAATAGTTTAGAGACTAGAAGGAATGTGTAATTGATTACGCATTTTTATCGATTGTTGCGCGGTATGATCGATAATCCTGAAATTATCCGGAACATTGGTCTGTATGTTCCCGATAGTTACCTAAGACAGCGTCGACATATATTGTTTCACATTCCTATACACAGGACCAACCTGCCGATGGTTATGCCTGTAGGAAGAGCTACCGCTATGTTGAACAATATCTCATTGGATATTGATCTGTTCCGTGTGTCTGAAGGAATTTTCCGAAGCGGGATTCTTCTACAACTTTAGCAATAGTATTCTTGCTTATTTTCTATTTTTGTTAATTTATATCATTTAAATTTAAGTTTGTAATGTGTATGTTAATTTTAAATAAATAAATTGAAATTAAAATTGAAAAAATTTATCCTGTTGTATTGAGAAAATAAAGTTATTTTCTATTTTGTTGATTATCTCTCGACTACCCAGGCCATGGAAACTCCTCCAATGCCCGCGGGGTCCATATGGGCCAAAATGTAAAGTATTATATTATTCATAACATTTTGAGTGTGTCCAAATACTTGTTGGCAAAATCTGGATTTTCTCCAATTACAGGAGTTATTTTCATATTATTTTATGTCAAAAAATTCTACCCATTACTGACAATCTAGTTCTATATATATATATATGAACCAATTTTGAAAGATTATTCTTGAATCACTAGAACTTCACTAGAGACATCTATTGGTGAGATGAAAAGAAGCTTTTTACTGAGCAGAAATTTTTTATTAGTATGTGAGGTCAGAATCCTGGATTATAATCACACACATGAGAAACGCCAGAAAACATCATTTTCATTTTTATTATTTAAGCTTATAATTTCACCAGATAATTTATTTACAACATTTTGAGTGTGTCCAAATACTTGTTCACAAAATCTGGATTATCTCCAATTACAGGAGTTATTTTTATATTATTTTTTGACATCTGAACCGATTTCGAAACATTATTCTTAGATCATTAGAACTTCGCTAGAGACATCTATTGGTGAGATGAAAAGAAGCAAATAACGGGTGGAATTGGTGAATGTTACACGTGTGTAAAGTGATCACTTAGACCAGCCTACGACGGTCGTCAGCCCCGTAAATGCCCAGACTTCCATATTCTTCTTCATCTTTGATGAGATGTCAAAAAATAATATGAAAATAACTCCTGTAATTGGAGATAATCCAGATTTTGTGAACAAGTATTTGGACACACTCAAAATGTTGTTGTATTTACTATATTTATAGAGATGTGATGGTTATTAGAAGCAATGTGTACAAGGTACACAACACCGGGAAGGGAGGCTTGATATTGTGGCAACCCACACATCGACTATGGCAACTCAAATCGAGTGAAATAGCGAGCTCCCTACACAAAGCCCGCAACGAACGGAAGCGAGCCCGTTACACTTCGTCGCCGCTCCTCCTCAGATCGACACGTATTTCAACTGTTCTCATATTAGAATCACGCGATTATTCTTAAGTATTTTCTTGATTGTAATTCGATAGAACTGAATAAATTTGTGTTAAAAGTAATCCGCTTTCATCTTGCTTCCCTTCTGATAAATTAAAGTGGTATTCAACTAGAAACCACAATATAAAAATTCCAAAAGAAACATACCTGTTTTAAGCAGCAATATTTGGTCGTCCTGGGAGAGCTTCATGAATCCGGGAATGAGCTTAGCAAACTCTATAATATTCTGGATGATTCCCGTCAGCTTCTCCGCGCAATCCAGCCACATCTCCTCCTGCGACATGGACTTGTAGTACAGCAATCTGCAACCAGACAGGGGTTCCTACAGAGCGGCCCTTCGCAACAACAATACTCAAGACTGATGCGTCTTTGCGTTACCCGGAGTCTATATGTGATTCGTTTTTATAATAAGTGTGGCGAAAATAAATCACCCTATAGAAAAAGGTTTTTTATTTGCAAATGGTGTCGTGTGTCAATCATATTTGACATTTCGCTCACTCCTTTCAAGAACGTCATAAATAAAAAATCGTCAATTTTCAGTTATGCGTGTTTTCGGAATGCCCAAAAAATGTACTATATCCCAGCAAAAGTGGCATATTTTAAACTTAATATTTACCCGCTACAGGGCAGAAAGCGTTGTTTTTGCATTTTGATGAAAAGGTATTTTTTAATTATTTTTTTTAAATATACTCAATATTTTTCAAATGGATAAAAAACCTTCAGGTTTTACCTAAAAAGATCTGTTGCACAGTAAAAAGTTCAATAAGTGGCTTGATATATTTTTTAATACATTGTGTTGTATTTTTAAACATTAAAAACGTTCTACTGAAAAATCAAGTTTTTTGATTTATGACGTTCTTGAAAGGAGTGAGCGATTTGTGAACTAGACAGCTGCAGTACACAGTGTAGTAATGGGTGAAGACGCATGCTCCGAATCCCATGAACAGCTAGACACACCAACGAGTCCATTCGCCAGGAACTATGGTTAGAAAGATGGTCTCTTCTAGGATGGTGTGGCCATGTGGAGAGAATGGTTAGAGCAGTATATACGGGAGAGTAGAGCCAAGAGTCATGGGATGCATAGCATAGCATACATAGCATGTGTGATTAGAAGCTAGGACTATATCGACATGCCATACGTAAAGTGCCCTAACTACATTTTTGTCAGTTTTGAGATATTTGGTTTACATTATCAACAGACTGTTATCTACAAGGTCAAAGTTAAAGTCCGCCTCCGTGGGGTAATGGTCAGCGTGTTTAGCTACCGTGCTGGAGGTCCCGGGTTCGATTCCCAGGGGGGGTGAAAATAAATATTAGTGATTTTACACTGTTATATTTATTTAATATTACCCTGGACTGGTTCCTGAAGCGCAAGAGTGATCACCTTGCCCTCAAGTAAGTGATGATCAAGAAAACCCTGCGTCAATTCGATGCAGTGCCCTATGCACCATTGGGTGCGGATAAGGGTTATAAGTAAGTAAGTAAGTAAGTAAATAAACAAAAAAATATATATAAAATAAATTATGCCTAGTTTTCAGGCGTATAAGACGCTATCTACATGGAATTTTCGAAATGAACTGAACTCCTAAAACGCTAACTACTTAATTTTGACAAAGCATAAAGTTTTAAAACGATTTCATACATTATTTTATCGTGTTTTTAATGTATAATACTAGATTAGAGTTTCAGATAAAACCGTTAATTAATTAAAAGAATACGTTGAAAAAATCTTCTAAGCTCTCTCCTGTAAAGTAACAGATTTGCAGATAGAGTACTTTACGTAGGGGCCGTCGATATGCCAGAGTTAGGACGTACTCTTGGACGGCTTGACTCTGGACAGTGTCTGTACACGACGGATTCTCCAGTTCTTTGGGCACATTGCGCGTGGCAATGGGGATAGCCTGGACGACTGGTTGTGATGGGTAGCCTGGAGGGGAAGAGAGGGAGAGGAAGATCCCCACAGGATGGACCGATGGAGTTAAGGCAGCAGCAGGCACCTCGGTGGTTGGAGCTACGTGCAGCGCAGGCAAGGGATAACTGGAGAAGAGTCATTGCTTCCACAAGGGTCACAACCCTCAGTAATGAGAAATAAGACGGAGAAGAGTACAAATAACGGGAATATAAAGTATGTAGCATAAAAAGCAGTAGACTGAATAACATTTCAAAAGGACCAATGAGGCATTACATTTAAATGCAAATATGAACCTTTGGATAGCCTGGAGGGGAAGAGAGGGAGAGAAAGATCCCTACAAGATGGACCGATGGAGTTAAGGCAGCAGCAGACACCTCGGTCGGTGGTTGGAGCGCTACGCGCAGCGCAGGCAAGTCAACTGGAGAAGAGGCATTGCTCCCGCAAGGGTCACAACCCTCAGTAATGAGGAATAAGACGGAGGAGAAGAAATCTAGATGTGATTGGTACCTTCACATGATGGATTACCTGGACATATCCTGTGGTTTTCTGAACATCTCGTGGATGTACTCCAGCTTGGGATTGGTGTTGGCGTGCGCCTCAGCCAGGGTCTTCACCAAAACCTCGCTGATGTGCCCCTCCGCTAAAAAAAGCCGAAACTAACATTAAAATCTATATTGTAACTGCAGACGGTTGGTAGAATTCCATATTGAATTGTTGGGCAATATATCCAAAATTGAACACGGTTATTGGATTGAATTCTACTTTTATTTACATATCGTAGTCGTACAGGAGAAAGTGACCAACTAACAAAAACGTAAAATGTTCGGGAGGGCCATTTAAGTCACTTTTGCTTGGAAACTAAATAAACATCAACGCAGTTAGTCATTTTTAACAAGTCAATATATTATACTTCCGAGTTTAAAATCCTTTGGGATGTTTTTCAGGGCAATATTAAGCTAGTAAGATATCAAATAGTCAATGATCACGTTTTTGTAAAAACATGCACTTGGTCAATTTCTCCTGTATGACTACGATATATCGCTCACTCCTTTCAAGAACGTCATAAATCAAAAATTGTCTATTTTCAGTTGTGCATGTTTTCGGAATGCCCAGAAAATGTACTATATCCCAGCAAAAGCGGCATAGTTTTAACTTAATATTTACCCGCTACAGGGCAGAAAGTGTTGTTTTTGTATTTTGAAGAAAATGTATTGTTTAATTATTTTTTTTTAAATACTAAATATTTTTCAAATGGAGAAAAAACCTTCAGGTTTCACCTAAAAAGATCTGTTGCACAGTAAAAAGTTCAATAAGTGGCTTGATATTTATTTTTAATACATTGTATTATATTTTTAAACTTTAAAAACGTTCTCCTGAAAAATCAAGTTTTTTGATTTATGACGTTCTTGAAAGGAGTGAGCGATATATGATAATATGTGACGGGTTTCCTTTTATTAAGACATTATCAAATACGTATTTCTAGAGTGTTTGATAATGTCTTAATAAGAGAAAACGCGTCACATATCATCATTTATCGCTGACTCCTTTCAACAACGTCATAAATCAAAAAACTTGATTTTTCAGGAGATCGTTTTTAAAGTTTAAAAATATAATGAAATGTATTAAAAATAAATATCAAGCCACTTATTGAACTTTTTACTGTGCAAGAGTTTTTTCATAAGTAAAACCTGAATGTTTTTTCTCCATTTGAAAAATATTTAGTATATTTAAAAAAATTATTGAACGATACCTTTTCTTCAAAATGCAAAAACAACACTTTCTGCCCTGTAGCGGGTAAATATTAAGTTAAAAATATGCCGCTTTTGCTGGGATATAGTACATTTTCTGGGCATTCTGAAAACATGCACAACTGAAAATTGACGTTTTTTGATATATGTATGACGTTGTTGAAAGGAGTGAGCGATATATGTAAATAAAAGTAGAATTCAATCCAATAACTGTGTTTTATTTTGGATATATTACCCAAGAATTAAAATGTGACTTTTTACAACATTTTCAATGCGTCTAAATACTTCTGGATTATTTCAAATCAGAAGGTATTTTTAAATCATTTTTTTGACATAGATGAAGAAGAATATGGAAGTCGGGGCGTTTACGGGGCTTACGACCGTCATAGGCTGGTTCAAGTGCAGTACGGGAAGAATCTCACATGCGTTTCTTAAAGGTTTTTTCTTATTAAAAACTTACTAATTTCATCCATAGATGCTGCCTAAGAAGTAGCATGCATAAAAAATTAACATACTAATGTATATAAAAAATCTACAGTGTGGTTTTCAATTTAATAATATAAAGTGATCACTTAAATCAGCCTGTGACGGGTAGGAAGCCCTGTTAATGCCCGGACTTCTATATTCTTCTTCATCTACGTCGACATATCAATCAATAAAGATAAAAACAAATCTTGACACAAATGTCCTATAAAAATTTTAAATACAAAAAAAACTTCATCTTTGTCGTGACATCTAAAACTAACGACTAGGTACACACATAAAGCGAAAAATTAATAATAATAAAAACTTAATACATAAAAACTAAAAGTGCTGTAAAATAAATTAAACATGTTTTAATATTTAAAAAACAAAAATAAAAAATACAAAAAATAAAAAATAAAAATATATCATTTCACACGACTAATTTCCTAAAAGTACAGATGTTTTCATCGACGGGTGATCACAAAAACTTCACCTGTAGATGGAAACATCTATAGTTGTGTCGGGTTGTGGTTCCGTGGTTAGTGTATTTGATACCTCACGAGTGGGCATAGGCTATGAAACTTAAAAACTTGAAGCCTGAGTAAGGTCATGATAAGCGGTGTTGCACAAGCCGTAGCTAGATTTCAGAGTCACTTGGAGGTTAGTTAATTAAAAAAAAAAAAAAAAAACTGTGAAAAACGTTCAAGAAAAAAATTAAATTGGTTCCGTGAAAAGAAATTAAACTTAATTATTGGTCTAATACAAGTGTTTGATTTATAATAGTCTACATCGGCTGTCCAAGCTTAAAACACAGTAAAGGACATTTTTTTTGCAGTCCGTTTTTTTGCATTTTTGTACTAAGTAGAATGACCGACGACAGATGGACGAAACGCGTTCTGGTGTGGAGACCGAGGAACCAGAGGCCTCAAGGACGTCCACCGATGAGATGGGTGGACAACATAAGGAAGTTTGCTGGAAGACAGTGGATGGGGACGGCGCAGGATCGGGAGGAGTGAAGGCGGAAGGGGGAGGCCTTTGTCCAGCAGTGGACCTCAACGGGCTGATATGATGACTAAGTAGAATCTACTTAGTCCAAAAATGCAAAAAAACGTATTACAAAAAAAATGCCCCTTACTGTGTTTTAAGTTAGGACCGCCGACATGTCATTCAATAAAATTGATGCGAAATCAATAAATAATGGAAAGAAAGAAAAAATAACGTAAAATCAAATTATAGTGTGAGAACGGCAACACAAATAGACGACTTTAATACGTAACGTGATCCGATCGCAAAAACTCACTGATCAGATCGTCAGAAGTCAAGTTCCTGCGGTTGACGGCGACAGGGTTGACCATAGCCATTCCCCCGACGCTGCCCATGGCCTGGTGCGCCTGGTGTCCCCCCTCAGCCAAGTCGTCGGGGCTCAGGCTGCCCAGGGGGACCTGCATCGGAGCGCTGGACCCCCCCTGCCCACTCGGCGAGTGCAGGAACGTCGTGGAATCCACGTAGCTAGCCACGAGGCTGTCGACCGAGTTGAGCGCCTCCTGCTTGATCGCGATCACCGTCTTCTGCCCGTACTTCTCAAAGTCGGTCTGCTGGCCGCCCGACAGCCGCGACATGCGGATGTCGTTGAGAGTTATCGTCGTGGTCGACTGCTGCTGCTGCTGCTGCTGCTGTTGCTGGGACGACGCCGTCTGGATGACGTTCGACGAGCGTTGCTGTTGTTGGCTCTTGACGTCCGCTGTCGAGTTTTACAACAAATCGATGCAATGAGCCGATCGCTTACTGAATTGGACTTTAACCCTAAGCAGAAATCCTTTTTTTTTTAATTACTTGTATAATACTTTGATGAAAATTTTGATGACGATTTGTGTGGAAAATCAGATTTTACATATCCGGTATTTTTTGTTTCAATGAGATGGTCCGATGACACAGTTCTCTGTCCTTTAGAGATAATAAACGAGTTCCAGTTCCTTGGATCTCAAATCAGCAATGAAGGAACTTGTGAAGGAGAGATTAGACGTCGTATCGCCATCGCCAAAAGTGCCATGTCTAAGCTAGACAAAATCTGGAAAGACCGGGGTGTGAGTAACAACACCAAGATGAAGCTTGTCAGGAGCTTGGTCCACTCCATTTTTCTCTATGCTGCTGAAACATGGACTATAAAAGCAGCAGAAAGGAGAAAAATTGATGCCTTCGAAATGTGGTGTTGGAGGCGCATGCTCCGAATTCCATGGACAGCTAGACGCACCAATGAGTCCATTCGCCAGGAACTACGCTTGGATGGCTTGTCTCTGGCCAATATCTGTACCCGACGGATTCTCCAGTTCTTTGGACACGTTGCGCGTGGCAACGAGGATAGCCTGGAACGACTAGTTGTGATCGGTAGCCTGGAAGGAAAGAGAGGGAGAGGAAGATCCCCCACACGATGGACCGATCAAATTAAGGCAGCAGCAGGCACCTCAGTGGTTGGAGCGCTACGTGCAGCGCAGTCAAGGGATAACTGGAGAAGAGTCATTGCTTCTGCAAGGGTCACAACCCTCAGCAATGAGGATTAAGACGGAGAAGAAGAAGCCTGAGCGATAAAGTTAGAAATCAGGAAAGAACCAAAATAGAAGATACCGTGGATTGGGTGGCAAGACTCAAGCGTCAATAGGCGGGACATATCGCTCATTCCCTTCAACAACGTCATACATCAAAAAACTTTTTCAGGAGATCGTTTTTAAAGTTAAAGAATATATTAAAATATATTTTAAATAAATATCAAGCCACTTATTGAACTTTTTACGGTGAAACAGGTTTTTTCTCCATTTGAAAAATATTAGGTATATTTAAAAAAAAAAAAACAAAATTATTTAATTTCACAACTGAAAATTGACGATTTTCGATATATGACGTTGTTTGAAAGGAGTGAGCGATATTGCAAGACAGGATCTCAGATGGATACCTTAGGAGAATTAGAGGCGTCAGAAGACCCCAAAAGAGATGGTCCGACGACATACCCGATGCGGGGGGTAGAAACTGGCTGCAAGCAGGAATGGAAAGATACAGAAGAAGCCTATATCCAGCAGCGGAGGTCGTAGGCTAAAGAAGAAGTGCCATTCTTCCATGTCAAGTCTCCCTGAAGATCACTTAGTAATTCCCCAGTCTGCAGATTTTGTATGGAGGATAGCGAAACACCCATCCACACTCTCTGTAATTGTCGTCACATGCTTGGGGGGCCACTACTGGACTCCGAGAAGGTGAAGCTCCTACCACCAAGACAGGTCGTGAGCTACATGACTCACGTAGCTCTTGAGGGTGAGCTGTGATACAGAGGGAGGTCACAATAGACCTAATACAGTCACAGTGACATAAGGGATGCTATTGTAGATCCCTTGACCTCTCATATTTAAAAAAATAAAATTAATAAACGTCCTTGTCTTGGGCTGCTCTAAACAGCGCCTCGACGGTCATTAGTCCTCCGTTAGCTTCCAAAGCTCTCAGACCATGAAGTAGTTAGTACTGATATATCTAGGGTGTTTGGTCCTCCATAGGCTCACCGTGATCCAGTAAATCCCCATCCTATATCCGGAGCATCGGTCTGTATGTTCCCGATAGTGCATTCAATTTTAATTCAGTTTTATTCACTTAAATTTTTCTACGAAACTTCATGTCAGGGTTTCCCATAACGCTCACTCCTTTCAAGAACGTCGTAAATCAAAAATCGTCCATTTTCAGTTGTGCATGTTTTCGGAATGCCCAGAAAATGTACTATATCCCAGCAAAAGAGGCATATTTTTAACTTAATATTTACCCGCTACAGGGCAGAAAATGTTGTTTTTGCATTTTGAAGAAAAGGTATTGTTTAATTATTTTTTTAAATTTACTAAATATTTTTTAAATGGAGAAAAAACCTTCAGGTTTTACCTAAAAAGATCCGTTGCACAGTAAAAAGTTCAATTAGTGGCTTGGTATTTATTTTTAAAACATTGTATAATATTTTTAAAGTTTGAAAACGTTCCCCTGAAAAATCAAGTTTTTAGATTTGACGTTCTTGAAAGGAGTGAGCGATAAGAGAGACATGAGAGAGTACGGTTATTATCCTCGGATCTACCCGACCGAGTTACTCCAGGGTATGCTTGGCTACAACAGTTTAGAGACTAGAATAAATGTGCATTTGATGAGGCATTACTATCCATTGCTGCGCAGTATGATAGATAATCCTGAAATTATCCGGAGCATTGGTCTGCATGTTCCCGATAGTTACCTAAGACAGCGTCGGCATAGATTATTTCCCATTCCTATATACAGGACCAACCTGCCGATGGTTATGCCTGTAGGAAGAGCTACCGCTATGCTGAACAATATCTATTCCATGTGCCTGAGGGGGTATTCTTCTACATCTTTAGCGAGAGTATTCTTGCTTACTTTATAGTTTTAGCTTGGAGCATAGCGGTAGCTAGTCCAAGAGGGAGGGCCCTGTTCAATACTGAAGACAAGAAGAAGGCCATGTGGCACGTATGTCTGATGAAAGATAATAATAATAATAATTTTGGATGATTTATACAGCGCATTTTCGTAACATACTACCTCTATGGCGCTTGCTTATACAGAATGGATTATGATAATGATAAAAATATATATATTAAAGAAAAACATCGTCAATTCGCTGAGTCTGAAGGGGAGAAAGTGGAGCGGCCGTATTATTGAGCCTTCTTCTCGGTCTTCTCGGTCTTCTTGGACTGCAACATGGACAAAGTGCAATGCTCGACTGGACGCTTAGAGGCATAAGTAGGTCCGATGGCATTAGGAGAGTGGCGGGCCTGCACTGGAAGAGAGTCGCGTCCAACAGACAACTGTGCAAGTCCAAGAGGGAGGGTTCTCTTCAATACTGGACACAAGAAGAAGCCTAGAGCGAGTAGGTGGTCATAGGCTTACCGTGCGCCAGGAAGTCCCCGTCCTGTATGCTGGGCGGGCGCGGCTCGAAGGCCGTGGTGCTGTCCACGTAGTCGGCCGAGATGTCGGCGTAGTGGGGGGGCGGGGGCGCAGGGGGCGGCGCCGCGTGCGCGCTGCCCGCCGCGCTGCCGGCCGCCGCGCACGGCGCCGCGTACTGGTACGGGCTGCCCAGGCTGTTGTACGCATACCTGCGCGCAAACACACACATCAGACACACACACTCTGGATATTAATTTCAATTCTAGCGAGACAATATGACTGAAAAAAATTACATTTTGAGTGTGTCCAGATACCTTACGCTTAGGAGTTATTTAAGGAGTTATTAATTCATTAGCAGTGTTGCCATATATACAGATTTATCTGTATCGATACAGATTTCAGGCTGTCGTTACAGATGACATAGTTTACTCTTAGGTAGTACTTTTAGTTTTATACACATTTTTGGAATTGGACATATCGTAGTCGTACAGGAGAAAGTGACCAACTACCAAAATGTAAAATGTTCAGGAGGGCCATTTAAGTCACTTTTGCTTGGCAACAAAATAAACGCCAATGCAGTTAGTCATTTTAAACAAGTCAATATATTATGCTTCCAAGTTTAAAATCCTTTGAGATTTTTTCAGGGCAATATTAAGCTAGTAAGATATCAAATAGTCAGTGATCACGTTTTTGTAAAAAATTCACTAGGTCACCTGTATGACTACGATATATGGTATATGATAAAACAGGAGACTGAAAATATGTATAGATTAGAGCATGATTAACATTTGATAAGTAGGTGAGAATTTAATTAAATTAGAGAGACATCTATGGTTGAAAAATAAAAGCACGAAATAAAAACGAAGGATGACTTTAAGGTGTGGATTGAGTCTCGGCTAAAACGGCGTATGTTTTATAAAAAAATCAATAGATATCACTATAATACATAAAATTAACCAAGGTTTTTTTTATATAATATAACCATGGTATTTTGTATGGAACCAGAACCAAGCTACATGTTATCTTTTTTGCCATTTTTAAAATAGTATATAAATAAATACCTTTTCGAGAATTTTATTATATTTATTTTTTTTAAATTAACCTTAGTAAATTAAGTATGGCATAAAAATTTCATCATTGAAAGTTATGTGAAATTTCGACTAATGCTCTTCAATTCCATCCTCGAAACTTCTAACTAAATAAAATATAATACAATTTCAAGGAAAAATTAAGATTTCATCAGAAAATTTAAATTTCATCAAAATGGATTATTTTCCACTAAGAAATTAGTATTTCATCCAAAAGGTCAAATATTGATTTCTTTCAGTTAAGATGTCTGATAAAAATTTAAATTTATAAAAAGCATCTATCACATTTCATTACATTTTTTTTAAAAACATATTTCAACAGAAACTTAAAATTACATTAGAGGGTAAGTATATATTTTCACTAAAAAATCAATATTCCATCAGAAAGATCAAATATTGTCTTTGTTATGATCAATTCAGATTTCATAAAAGTTACGTTTTCATCAAAAAAATCACAATTTCATCAAAAACTTTCATACCATAAAGAAATCGATATTTCTTAAAAACACGTAATTTAACTAAAAACATCACATCAGAAAGCATAATTCCAGGAAAAAAAATCAACATTTCATCAGAAAGTTCAAATATTCATGTCCTTCAGTCAAATTGCTCCACAAAAATTGAGATTTCATCAAAATTATCATTTCATAAAAAAAAATATTTAATCAAAAATTTTAATTTCATCAAAATTTAAATTTCATCAAAAATTTTATTTCATCAAAATTTTTATTTCATCAAAAAAATTGTTTCATAAAAAATTCAATTTCATCAAAAATTGAAATTTCATCAAAAATTGTAATTTCATCAGGCAGTGATGACGGTCTATGTTTCTCACCCGTTGTAGTGGTGGAACTGGTCGCTGCTGGAGGGCGTCTGCTGGTCGAACACGCTGCTGTCGGGCGCGGCGTCCGTCTGCGCGCGCATCTGGGCGCGGTGGAAGCGGACCTCGTCCTCGACCTTCTCCCGCTGCTTCTTCGACATGCGCCCGAACTTCACGGCTGCAACATAGTGTGACAAGGATCAACATCACATCACATCGTATGGCTTTACGTTACATCGTCTTACATATTACTTTGCGTTACATCAGTTACATCATATTGCCTATAACTGCGTTTCATCCTATAACTGCGTTACATCGTATAACTTCATATTCTATATAACTTTACGTTACATCATATAACATATTTCTTTGTGTCTCATCGTATGACTAGGTATGCTACATAATACTACATAAAACTTTACGCTACATCATATAACAAATAACTTTGCATTACATCGTTTAACATAACGTTACATCATATTTAATTTAACTTAACGTTACATCATATTATACATTTATAACTTTACATTACATCATATAACATATTTCTTTGTGTCACATCGTATGACTACGTTACATAATATTACATATAACTTTACGTTACATCATACATATTACAAACAACATTGCATTACATCGTATAACTTTACATTACATCATATTACAAATAACTTTGCACTACATCGTATAACTTTACGTTACATCATACGTTTGTGCCCTGCAATTGGTTGAATTAATCCGTGAAGAGTTATTTTAAGAAGTTTCACTTGTATTACGTGTACGGTGCTGAAAGCGTTATTTTTACATATCACTAATAAAAACACCTGTCACATGTGTATAAAAAGACGTGCGAATTTGAACGCAACGATGAGTCAAAACTTCAAGGCAATCTGGCGAATAGTACTTGAGGAGATTTAAGATTTTGAACAAACCAACGATTACAATTCATTTGTAAAGATAGTAAGTAGTGCGCAGACACGATTTGAGTATTAGAATAATATTTACAGGAACATTATTGGCGTGTGTGTACCATATTGGCACGCACTGACCTATCTCACTACCGGCGAGCGAAGGACGCCCGTTCGCAAATCGTGAACTCGGAAAATGGCCATTTGGAAAATGGTCATTCGAAAAATGGTTTTTCGGAAAATGGTCATTGGAAAAATGGTCTTTCGAAAAATTGCTATTCTGAAAATGGTCGTTTGAAAAATGACCGTTCGGAAAGTGGACGTTCGAAAAATGGCCGTCTGGAAAATGGCCATTCAAAATGGTCATTACAAAAAAAGCAGTTCTGAAAAAAGCCATTCGGAAAACAGTCATTAAATAAGACCTCATAGTATATTGCTATTCTTAAAATGGTCTTTCGAAAAAAAGCCATTCGGAAAATTTCCGTTTGTATAATGATCGTTCGTAAAATAGCCATTCGGTAAAGGGCCTTTCGGAAAATTGCCGTACAAAAAAAAACAAAAAAGGGTCATTGAATAATTTGACTTGGTAAATGACCGTTTGCATAGTGAACATCCGGAAAATGGATATATGGAAAATTACGATCTGGAAAATTACCATCCAGAAAATTGACTTTCGGAAAATGGCCATTCGTAAAATGGCCGTTCGGAAAGTGGCCATTCGGAAAATATCCGTTCGGAAATATCGCTCCTCAGGACATTGGCCTCTCGGGACGTTGGCCTCAAGGAACATGACACAAATGTACAAATATGGATGTTGCTGTAAGCGTCGCGTGCCAATAGATATTCAGTGTAATACAGGGTGGCGCAAAATGAATCACCCTATCGGAAGATGTTATAATTTTTGCAAACGGCGTCGCACGTCAATCATATTTGACATTTGTAAACAAGACAGCTGCAGTATACAAACGGAGTGATAAAACGGGCACAAATGTGTATCAACACTGGCGGCACCCACTTGACAGATATCATCTTTTCCGCTTAAGAGAAAAAAAATTAAAGGTCCATATAAAGATTTCCATCGCTCAAAATCCTTTTTTTTCTTTGTAAAAAAAGTAATTGATAATTTAAATCGGATGATTAATTTTGCGCCATCCTAAATATGTTTGTACACTGCAGCTGTCTAGTTCACAAACGTCAAATATGATCGACGCACGACGCCAATTGCGAAAATTATAACATCTTCCGACAGGTGATTTATTTTGCGCCACTCTGTATTTTTATCTGACGTATCATATCTGACATGAGCCTAGTTCACAAATCGCTCATTCCTTTCAACAACGTCATAAATAAGAAATCGACAATTTTCAGTTGTGCGTGTTTTCGGAATGCCCAGAAAATGTACTATATCCCAGCAAAAGTGGCATATTTTTAACTGAATATTTACCCGCTACAGGGCAGAAAGTGTTGTTTTCGCATTTTGAAGAAAAGGTATCGTTTAATTATTTTTTTAAATATACTAAATATTTTTCAAATGCAGAAAAAAATTTCAGGTTTCACCTAAAAAAAAATCTGTTGCACAGTAAAAAGTTCAACAAGTGGCTTGATATTTATTTTCAATACATTTAAAAACGATCGCCTGAAAAATCCATTTTTTGATATGTGGCGTTGTTGAAAGGAGTGAGCGATATGTCAAAAATGACTGACGTACGACGTTTTTTGCAAAAATTATAACATCTTCCGATAGGGTAATTAATTTTGCGCCACCCTGTAGTTTTTTTTTTATCTGATATATCTGATACGAGTCCATACTTAGTGTAGACACAAAATGGGTGACTCAAAAGGAGCTATGACCCAGTGACTAACGAGATATTGTTATTGGCGTGGGTAGGTACCGTCTCAAGATAACGAAACGGGCATAGGTACAGTACAAGCAAAGATAAACAATGAGGCGATATGGAAGCTTGAAGCTAGGACTGCATGCCAGGGTTGGGAGTGGAGGAATCAGAAGGTATATATGTGCAGATGAGGCAGGCATAGTTGGGAGGGCAGAGGTACAGTACAGGCAAAGATAAACAATGAGGCGATATGGAAGCTTGAAACTAGGACTGTATGCCAGGGTTGGGAGTGGAGGAATCAGAAGGTATATATGTGCAGCTGAGGCAGGTATAGTTGGGAGGGCATAGGTACAGTACAGGCAAAGATAAACTATGAGGCGATATGGAAGCTTGAAGCTAGGACTGTATGCCAGGGTTGGGAGTGGAGGAATCAGAAGGTATATATGTGCAGCTGAGGCAGGTATAGTTGGGAAGATGGTCCCTAAGATAGTTTGGTCATGTGAAGATAATGGTTGGAGCAGTATATATATGGAAGAGTAGAGCCAAGAGTCTACATAGCATGTGTGGCTAGAAGCTAGGATTGTCTGCCAGGGTTAGGAGTAGAGAAGTCAGGAGGAACGTGCAGTTGATACAGGTATAGTTAAGAAGATTGATGGTCTCTAAGATGGTGTGGTCATGTGTAGAGAATGGTTAGAGCAATATATGGGAGAGTAGACTCAAGAGTCTACATAGCATGTGTGACCAAAAGCTAGGACTGTATGCCAGGGTCACGAACGAAGAAGTCAGAAGGAGTGTGCTACTGAAACAGGTATAGTTAAGAAGATTGAGGGTCTCCAAGATGGTGTGGTCTATGAAGATAATGGTACGAGCAATATATGGGAGAGTAGATCCAAGAGACTACGTAGCATGTGTGACTAGAAGCTAGGACTGTATGCCAAGGTTAAAAATGAAAAAATCAAAAGTAATATGTAGCTGAAGTAAGTATAGTTGGCAAGGTCAAGGGTCTCCAAGATAGTCTGATCATGTAGAGAATGGTTAGAGCAGTATATCATATATGGCTAGAAGCTAGGACTAGATGGCAGGGTTAGGAATGAAAAAATCAGAAGGAATATGTAGCTGAAGTAAGATAGTTGGCAAGATCAAGGGTCTCCGTGGTTTGGTCATGTAGAGAGAATGTTTAGAGCAGTATATATGGAAGAGTAGAGCCAAGAGACTACATAGCATGTGTGGCTAGAAGCTAAGAGACTGTATGCCAGGGTTAAGAATGAAGAAGTCAGAGGGAGTGTGCTACTGAAACAGGTATAGTTAAGAAGATTTAGGATCTCCAAGATGGTGTGGTCATGTGTAGAGAATGGTTAGAGAAATATATGGGAGAGTAGACCCAAGAGTCTACATACCATGTGCGACCAAAAGCTAGGATTATATGCCAGGGTCAGGAACGAAGAAGTCAGGAGTGTGCAACTCAAACAGGTATAGTTGGAAAGACTACACCTGTCTCAGCTGCAGAGATGGATCCAGATGGACTAGTGGATCCAGATGGAGCAGTGGATGCAGATGAAGTAGTGGAACATGATGAAGTGGTCGTGGACTCACCATCTCTGCTCATGCCGAGCTTGAGGCACTTCTGCAGGCGGCAGTACTGGCAGCGGTTCCGGTTGACTCTGTCCACGATGCACTGCTTGTTGCGGGGACACTGGTAGTTGACTACTGCAAGAAATAAGACCTGATGTTATGTCAAGCTAGGCAGGTTGCAGTCGACAATTGCAACCCGGCAACCATGGGCGCAGTGAGACTTTTTTTTTAAGTTGCGATATTTATATAAAATGTAAATGTAAATTTATATATATATATATATATATATATATATATATATATATATATATATATATATATAAATATATATATATATATATATATATATATATATATATATATATATATATATATATATATATATATATATATATATATATATATATATATATATATATATATATATATATATATATATATATATATATATATATATATATATATATATATATATATATATATATATATATATATATATATATATATATATATATATATATATATATATATATATATATATATATATATATATATATATATATATATATATATTTATATATATATATATATATATATATATATATATATATATATATATATATATATATATATATATATATATATATATATATTTATATATATATATATATATATATATATATATATATATATATATATATATATATATATATATATATATATATATATTATATATATATATATATATGTGTATGTATGTGTGTGTAGTATATTAAGTGTATATAATAGTTTATTTTAGTTGCAATATAAGCTAACTTAAGAAATAATAAAATAATAAAAAAATTCAAATAAATAAAAAATCCAAATTTTATCCCCAACAAACGAAATTGCGATAAGAGACAAAACAGATGGCGCTGCCATTGCGATAAGAGAAACTGTTTTTTTTTCTCTGTCACTTCCACACACAAAACACGCGCGTATTCAAAAGAAAACACTTTGTCAAAATTTCAAAGCATTCGGTGATATTTTTTTTGGACGATTCAAGATTTTGAACAAACGAAAATTCAATTTTAAATGGAATTAATTTACAATAGAAAAATAATCTCCAATACCTGAAAACTGTTATATAATATACAACGCGGGGTCATTGACCGATAATGTTATCTAAAATTACTATTTGTACACACATGTGGTACATTCGTACATACATAGTGATGTACTACGAGTGGTCACTGCCCGCGTTTAGCGTTGTATCTACAAAATATTTAAAATAAAAAAAATAATAAAATGAAAATTAAAAAAAAATATGTATATATATATATATATATATATATATATATATATATATATATATATGTCCGCCTCCGTAGTGTAATGGTCTGCACGCTTGGCTACCGTACTGGAGGTCCCGGGTTCGATTCCCAGGGAGGGTCGAATAAATATAAGTGATTTTTTCACTGTAATATTTATTCAATATTACCCTGGACTGGTACCTGAAGAGGAGGGCTGATCACCTTTCCTTCATGTGTTAATGATCAAGATAACACTGCGTTTATATGATGCAGTGCCCTATGCACCATTGGGGTGCGGATAAGGGTTTGAATGAAAAAATGAAAAATATATATTTATAAATATTTATATAAATATATATATATATATATATATATATATATATATATATATATATATATATATATATATATATATATGTATAAATATGTAACATTAAGGGGATATTCGCAAAGACAGAACTCATTCGCCGGCCGACAGCCGAAGAGGTAACACGCCTTACCACGCCCGATTTTTTCAAAGTATATTGATTTTTTTTTTTTTTAGAATATATCGTCGTAATACAGGAGTAAGTGACCAAGTGCATTTTTTTACAAAAACGTGATCATTGACTATTTGATATCTTACTAGCTTAATATTGCCCTGAAATGATCCCAAAGGATTTTAAACTTGGAAGTATAATATGTTGACTTGGTAAAAATGACTAACCGCATTGATGTTTATTTTGTTGCCAAGCAAAAGTGACTTAAATGGCCCTCCTGAACATTTTACGTTTTGTCAGTTGGTCACTTTCTCCTGTACGACTACAATATATATAATAGAAAAAAATATATAATTTTATTTAACTCCTAACCTTTCAATAATAATTTTCTTTCAAAACCATATAATATAATTATTACGAAGAAAAACTATTTTTTTCAATGCAAAAACAGTGTTTTGAAAAAAAAAATCCTCTTTTAACCCTTATCCGTATCCGATGGTGCATAGGGCACTGCATCATAAAAACGCAGTGTTATCTTGATTGTTAACACATGAAGGAAAGGCGATCTGCTTCAGGTACCAGTCCAGGGTAATATTGAATAAATATCAGAATGAAAAAATTACTTTTATTTATTTGACCCCCCCTGGGAATCGAACCCGGGACCTCCCGGAAAAAGAAAAAAATCCACTTACGTAAAATTTCACATGGATTTAGAGAATATTAAGTTACGACTTAACGAATGCTGGGCCTTGAGTGATCACTTAACCGAGCCTATGTCGGTCGTAAGCCCTGTAAATGCCCAGACTTCCCTATTCTTCTTCATCCAAGTTAAGATGTCAAAAAATAATGACACAGATAAGTTTAATGTATATTGTGTCGGGTTGTGGTCCCGTGGTTAGTGTCGAGGACTCTCGAGTCAGAGTTTCTCGGTTCGAACCACTCTACCACAATTTGACACCTATTTCTAATAATGAGCCGCTTAGGCTCACAGAAATAGAATGAAATGAAAGTATTTTTGTAAATAATAAAAACAGAAATATTAATATTTTTTTTCTTTGAAACTCCCTTCCCGGTGTTGTGTAACTTGTACACATTGCTTCTAATAACCATAATATCACTATATATATAGTAAATACAAAGCTAAGATTTTAGGAATTCCTCCATAACATATTCACGCATTCATTTAAAAAATAATATTAATAATAATCACAAAATATCGGGTACATCGGAGGTATTATATATATAAACAGCGCGTGAAGAGTGTGCGGGAACCGCGACACTATATTCGCATCTCACTCTTGCATACTTGCACTGTATAAGCGTGGGGAGCTCAATGCTCAATGTTCTCTGGCTAGCAGCAGTAGTAGCTCTTGGGCTTCCGACAAGAGTGGACCTATGCTTGTTCCGTGAGCGTTGCCAAATGGTTTTTTAATGTTTTCAGCAAATAAATCTAAATTATTATAATTTTTTACTTAATTTATAATAATTTAAGGGGATTAGCTATGAATGTCCGTATTTTTCCGATTTAAAATCGCTAATGTTTTTATTGTGTAGTGACTACCCAACACACGGACGCGCGTTTTTTTTGGCAAAGGTTAAATAAATAATGAATAAAAATCAAAGAAAAATGGACATTTATCATTATTATACAATAAAAAATTTATCTCGTCTACATACCTGCCAAATCTTATGTAATACAATAAGAGTTCATTGGCCGATAGCGTTATCTAAAATATTTTATTAATAAAATATATATATTTAAAATATAACTATATATACACATATATATATATATATATATATATATATATATATATATATATATATATATATATATATATATATATATATATATATATATATATATATATATTTATATATATATATATATATAAATATATGTTTATATATATATATATATATATATATATATATATATATATATATATGTTTATATATATATATATATATATATATATATATATATATATATATATATATATAAATATATGTATATATATATATATATGACGTTCTTGAGCGAAAAAAACACAGAAAGTACAAAAATGATAGAGTTTACCCAAAATTATGTCGTGGGAAATTTCGGCAACAATAACGAAACGGGATTCGTTTATATTTTTTCAGCCCATGGTGATTCACTACAAAGACGATGGTTTTAACTATATCGCTCACTCCTTTCAAGAACGTCATAAATAAAAAAACATGATTTTTCAGGAGAACGTTTTTAAAGTTTAAAAATATAATACAATGTATTAAAAATAAATATCAAGCCACTTATTGAACTTTTTACTGTGCAACAGATCTTTTCAGATAAAACCTGAATGTTTTTTCTCCATTTGAAAATATTTAGTTTTTTTTTAAATAATTAAACAATACCTTTTCTTCAAAATGCAAAAACAACACTTTCTGCCCTGTAGCGGGTAAATATTAAGTTAAAAATATGCCGCTTTTAGTACATTTTCTGGGCATTCCGAAAACATGCACAACTGAAAATTGACCACTTTTGATTTATGACGTTCTTGAAAGGAGTGAGCGATAAATATTTTTTTTGTTAAAATTTTACTTAAGTAAGTTAAGTAAATACCACTATTTTAAACGTGGTATTTACCAAGTAAAAACTAAAATAAAAATTGATAGATATCACCACAAAGTGACTGCCGAAGCAATTAGTAAAATTATTTATATTCTTTAATCGACACCTTCTTTCATATGTTCAAATGTCAATAAAAAAACTCATCAACACACACTGTGAACAAAGCTTTAGACACACTCGAAACAACAAAATTATTTTCTTTCAAAAATAATTTCATGACTGAAAACAGCAAATTACGGAGTTGGTTGCGGTTGACGCATCAACACGACTCGAGTGGTTAGTTGCGTAAGTATTGACCGTACTGACCGCTGCTCTGCGACCGCCTGAAGAAGCCCTTGCAGCCCTCGCAGGTGATCACTCCATAGTGCACGCCCGACGACTTGTCACCGCACACCTTGCAGGGTATTATCTCGATCTGGGCTGGAATGCAAACAAATAAGAAAAGTCAGTTACTTGATCACGAAAAGAAAATATTTTTTTTATTTTTTATTTTTTACATAATGGAAAATAAATTGCAATTCATTATAATTTCACTAGAGACATCTATGGTGAGGCGAGAGAAGCTTTTTATTGAGCAGAGTCCGATCCTGGATTATATTCACATACTGAAGAAACGCTAGAGTATGTACTTATAACTTTTTCATTTTTTGTTATTTTTAGCTTATATTTTTATTATTAATTTTTTGTTATTTTTAGCTTATATTTTAATTTTTTTATTTTATTTTATTTTTTTGTTATTTTTAGCTTTTATTTATTTTTTTATTTTTTTATTATTTTTTGTTATTTTTGGCTTATTTTTTCTTTGTTTTTTTTTTTAATTGAGCAGTTAAATTATATACAATATTTTGAGTATATCAATATAGCGAGGCTTTCATATTCATCTTCCATAGGCTCCTGACATCCATAATTCTTCTTCGTCTATGTCAAAAAATAATGTAAATAACTCCTAATAGATTTTCGTCACAATGTTGGATTATTGGCTAATAAATTAATATAAAAAAATCACAAGACTATCGGTAGCATTCTTATTGAAATCTGTAGGGAACTAAGGGAGATATGAAGGTTTAAACTTTACATATTTTAATAAAACGAAAAACGTGCGTTCGCATACGTCATCAAATCTCCGTCATTGAACGTTTTATGACGTCATATGGTTTATTGTCTATGGTTTATAGAGCTGTAATAGTAGTAGTGTGGATTGTTTGTTTCCCACTACACTACCATTTGTGTTATACAAATATGAGGGGAGGGGGGGTGGGAGGGTGGACCATAGACTTCAACAAATAGAGCCGCCAATAATTTAGCAATGACACCAACATTCAAATTAGTCCATCGTTTCTGTGACGTCATTCATTGCCAACTTGCGAAAATAACGTTTTTTCGAAGGCGAATTTTCAACAAGAAAATGATGAATGAAAATATTGATTATATCGGCTGTTATAAACACTTCACGAGTCTAATACAATCCTTTATAGGTTGAGTATGTTAAATTAGATATTCCTCCCGTCTGACAATGATCCATTGGAGATAATACAGATTTGTGAACAAGTATTAAGACACACTCAAAATGTTGTAAAAAATTATTTTTATTTTTTTACAAAAAAATATGTAAAACATTTTGAGTATATTTGTCATTTTATAACGTGGTAATATTTTTCTTTGTAAATTGGGTGTAAATAATATGTAAAGTGGGTGTATAATAATAAAATAAACAATGTGTTGCTTTGTAATTAAAGTTTTTAATTAAAGTTTATTCTTAATTTATCTTTATAATATTTTTCTATCTATCTATCTGATTCTGACAGTTCAGAATATTATATTTTTCTATCGGATGTCTTTTGTTTTATTCAGTGCGACGCATGCGACATCTGGTGGTAGAACTGTTTTATGTAGGTACTATTTGTAAGTACTTAATAAAATGTATAGGTAGGTACCTAGGTATTTTATTACATTTCCCCCCTTGGGGAAGAAAATTCACAGTAAAATTTTCACTCGTCCTCCTCCGGATCATCTTCTTGTAGTGAAGGGACTGGTATAAGTTTAGTGATATGATAAAGTTTTTTTATTATTCTTTTAAATCTAAAAAAACTTCTTAACAAATCTGGATCATCTCTAAGTAGCAGTTTTTCATTTTACATTTTAACAGAGAAAAAGAAGAATACGGCCCATATTCTTAGTCTATGTTGCGATGTCAAAAAAAATAATGTGAAAAGGATGCGTTTGAAACATCGAAAGATGGCGATTCTTGGAAGCTTGATAACTACCAGGAAAAAATATTTCTTCAGAATAATAATATCCTTATTTTCCTCGTAGCAAGCATGCCAGGATATCGAACTAACACTCCACACACATGTATATATGTATATATATATATATATATATATATATATATATATATATATATATATATATATATATATATATATATATATATATATATATATATATATATATATATATATATATATATATATATATATATATATATATATATATATATATATATATATATATATATATATATATAAAACTAACTAACTAACTAACCATCACGCCGCTTCTCCGCAGGGGTAGGAAGAGAGAATAGAGCGCCACACCACTCTGTCCTTGCAAACATTCTTCGCCTCTTCCACGTTCATGCATCACGACTCCTTACCTGACCACTTTCAAGTATTTGGCATACCTGATCGTGCCATGTTTTTCTCGGTCTTCCTCTGCTTCTTTTCCCACTAACATTCGCCTCATAAATTTGTTTTAACGTTCTTTCGTCACTCATTCGTTCCACATGTCCAAACCATCTCAACACACCTTTCTTAATTATATATATATATATATATATAAATATATATATATATATATATATATATATATATATATATATATATATATATATATATATATATATATATATAAATATATATATATATATATATATATATATATATATATATATATATATATATATATATATATATATATATATATATATATATATATATATATATATATATATATATATATATATATATATATATATATATATATATATATATAAATATATATATATATATATATATATATATATATATATATATATATATATAAATATATATATATATATATATATATATATATATATATATATATATATATATATATATATATATATATATATATATATATATATATATACATACAAGTTTCTCGGTTCGAACCCACCCTACCACAAGTTAATACCTATTTCTAATAATGAGCCGCTTAGGCTCACAGAAATAGGAAATTGAAATATTTGTGTAAATAATCTCCTTTATTAAAAATACAAAAAATAAATAAATAAATTCTCAATGGCGGCACTAACCAAGGAAAACATTAATTAAAAATAACGAAAATAAAAAAAAAAATTCAGCTAATAGACCTTTAGCAATTTTAAAGAAAATTCGATAAAAAAAATAATAAAAAAATAAAATAGTACCTATAATAAAAATCCTAATAGCGGTATTTACCAAGTAAAATTTTTATTAAAAATATCAAATAACAACAAAAAATGTACAGCTATAGATCCAATCCAGTTTCACAAATAATTCGCACAATTTTTTTTTTAAATAATAAAATAATTTTTCTAGATTGAACAGCGCCGGTGCGTCGATCCGGCGCTCTAGGCGAGCCGGGGTCGCCGACCGCGCGCGGCCGGTTCAACGAACGACCTACGCGAATCTCCACTGGGTTTCCGTGTTGTCAACCCGCGGGGACCGGCTTAACCCACATACGGCCGCCGGGAGAGCGGCCACGAGGCAAGGCCGAGATCGCCTCGCGGATTTCGGGGAAAATATCGAGAGATTCGACGTCTCCTGATCGACTTCTACGGAGGCGAAAACATCACTGCCGCGAAAAATATGCCGCTTTTGCTGGGATATAGTACATTTTCTGGCCATTCCGAAAACATGCACAGCTGAAAATTTACGATTTTTGATATTTGACGCTGTCGAAAGAAGTGAGCGATATGTATGGGGAATTATTAATTATTAGTTATTAAATATGTATTTTTTTATGTACAAGCTTTTAAATTCCCAAACAACTAAAAATAAAAATAATAAAATATGTGTTTATTATAGACAACATGTTTTACACCTGTTTTAAATATAAAAATGACCGTTTTTAAGGTTTTCATATATTTGTTTATTATATATATATATATATATATATATATATATATATATATATATATATATATATATATATATATATATGTATATATATATATATATATATATATATATATATATATATATATATATATATATATATATAAATATAAATATATATATACATATAACGCCACACTCTTCTGTCCTGACATACACTCCTCGCCTCCTTCACATCCATACATCTAGTCATACATGCCCTCCGACTACGCAGACTTTTGACACCGCCAGATTTTAGGTTCTGATTGATCTGATCGTGCCAAGTCTTTTTCGGTCGTCCACGTTCTGTTTTCCCTCTCACATTCGCCACATATATTTTCTTAGTCATTCTCTCGTTATCCAATCGCTCCACATGTCCATACCATGTAAATATATATGTGTGTATATATATATATATATATATATATATATATATATATATATATATATATATATATATATATATATATATATACATATATACATATATATATATATATATATATATATATGCGAGTCTACTGAGATATAAACGTACCATATATACATAGTGATAAAAACACTTTTCTGAAGTTATGGACTCGATTTCCAGCTGGGTCAATAAATGAACGCGTGTTTCAAATCATTTTTCCAAAAATATACATTGGTATGGAGGCTTTACTTGATACATAAGAGTATTTACATGAATATATAACGCCCAGTGGTGCATAGGGCATTGCACAGCATCGACGCAGTGTTATCTTGATCGAAAATGACCCATGTTCAATACTGTGCTTTACACATAATGTGCCCTTGGTTGGACTGTTTATAATGGAGTCCTGGCACCATCCCTATATTGACGAATATACGGCAAAACGATGCATATTAGATGTTTGAACGGTGAAATAATTAAATAATGCATTGCTCAGATAAGCATTATCGAAAAAAAATAGTGTCTTGAGATGGTTTGGACATGTGGAACGAATGAGCGAGGAAAGAACGGTAAAACAAATTCACGATGCGAATGTGTGTAGTTCAAAATAGGAGCGGAGGAAGACCGATGAAAACTTGACATGATCAAGTATTTAAAATACTCGGGCGCGACCAGTCGGAATAATCGGCGGGTATGTACGAGGAGGCGCACGAACGTGGAAGAGGCGAGAAATGTTTGCAAAGACAGAGCGGTGCGGCGTTCTATTCTCTCTGCCTACCCCTGCGGAAGGTGGCATGATGACTAGTTAGCTACAATATCCAGAACAACCTAGTTTGATGAATGGATGTAAGGTACTGATGGCATGAAGCTACCAGGAGTACAGAACGGCGCAGGAGGTATTTGGTACATATGCTAGTTAGTTAGTTAATTATTATTTTTACTATAGTATAGTACTACGAAGGGATACATACGACCTTCCAGTACAATTCAATAAAACACATGCCTCATCACTCCTTTCAAGAACGTCATAAATAAATAAAACTTGATTTTTCAGGAGAACGTTTTTAAAGTTTAAAAATATAAAACAATGTATTAAAATAAATATCAAGCCACTAACTGAACTTTTTACCGTGCAACAGATCTTTTTAAGTAAAACCTGAAGGTTTTTTCTCCATTTGAAAAATATTAAGTTTATTTAAAAAAATAATTAAACAATACCTTTTCCTCAAAATGCAAAAACAACACTTTCTGCCCTGTAGCGGGTAAATATTAAGTTAAAAATATGTTTTTTTGCTGGGATATAGTACATTTTCTGGGCATTCCGAAAACATGCACAACTGAAAATTGACAATTTTTGATTTATGACGTTCTTGAAAGGAGTGAGCGACATACGTTCTGATATTCTACTCATCACTTTCATACTAACTCCATGAAGCTACCAGGAGTACAGAAGGATGCAGGAGGTATTCGATAACCATGCTAGTCCAGTAAGGAAGGCGCCGATATTATATACATCAGCGTATATACAACGGACCGGCAGGTTACTGCCCTCTGACGTCACTAACGCCTCGCGACGCGTGCAGTGTGGCGTTCTATTCTCTCTGCCTACCCCTGCGTAGAAGCAGCATGATGGTTAATTAGCTACAAGATCCAAATCAACTTAGTTTGATGAATGGTTGTAAGGTGAATCGGTTTCAAGCTACCAGGAGTACAGAATGGCGCAGGAGGTATTCGATAACCATGCTAGTCCAGTAAGGAAGGCGCCGATATTATATACGGCAGCGTACAACGGACCCGCAGGTTACTGCCCTCTGACGTCACGAACGCCTCGCGATGCGTGACGTCACGGCCGACGACACGCCGATGACGTCCTCGCTCTGTAACTCTGGCTAAAAATAAAGCGCGTAGACACCTCTCTCGTCTACGATAACGTTTTTAATAGGCATTTTCTGGGTTATTATGCCGTTGTGTGTTTAGACTGCAAGTTTTCGACTTACGAGCAGAGAAGAACTCATCAAAAATGCCAAAAAAATGACAAAACATGTAAAAATAACAACATGTTGAGTGTGTCCAAATACTTGTTCACAAAAACAAGTATTTGGACACACTCAAAATGTTGTAAGTAAATTATCTGGTCAAATTATAAGCTTAAATAATAAAAATGAAAATTATATTTTCTGGCGTTTCTCATGTGTGTGATTATAATCCAGGATTCGGACCTCACATACTAATAAAAGAGTTTCTGCTCAATAAAAAGCTTCTTATTATCTCACCAATAGATGTCTCTAGTGAAGTTCTAGTGATGCAATAACAATGTTTCTGAAATTGTTCATAATATATACATACAGAACTTCTAAGAATTTGAGTAATGTGGTTGTCAATAATGGGTAGAATTGGTGAATGTTACACGTGTGTAAAGTGATCACTTAAACTAGCCTGTGACGGTCGTCAGCCCCGTAAATGCCCAGACTTCCATATTCTTCTTCATCTTTGATGAAATGTCAAAAAATAATATATAAAAATAACTCATTCTAACAAAATTTTAGTGTGTCCAAATTCTGGGTTGATCCACACTAAGAAGTAATTTATATCACGATAGTTCGATGTCTCAACATAGATGAAGAAGATATGGAAGTCTGGGAAGAATCTTGCGTACATTTAATATAGGTCGTCATCCATATGTTCCACATAAAAATTAAAAATAAAAAACAAAAAGACCCTTTCTGTCTTTATGTTTTAAAACTATACCGAACTAAGCTTATAATCGTTAACCCCACGTGGTTGAAAGTAATATGAACGCAGCCAAATTCGTTACGTTCAACAAAATTCCTGAGTAATAAAAAAAATTACTGCTGAGAAATAGCGATTTTTTTATGTACATACGAGTATACTAATTACCATGGATCTTTCTCGAATGACATCAGAGGAAGACCAAAAAATTCATGGATGCTGCAGAAAGAAACACGATTCGAAGGCATGGCCTAGGTGACATTGTATATGATAGAAGGACCTACAACTTAAGGACGAGGAGAGCTGACCCCTAGAAGTTGGGATGTAGCCAGGAAGAAGAAGATTGTTAGTCATATCAAAACAGCGCTCTAAATATTGAAACATCTTTTTTTAGTTCTTTCATGCAATCATGGGTGTATAGATCAAACAGCCACGGTGACATTACTCAACCCTGTTTAACACTTTAGAGAGCCAAATCAATATTCAACGTTTACGCGTTATGATCACTCGTTATGGCTCCTTATATATCCATGTTATTTAAAGCTTTTAACCTGAATAAAATACCCGTTATTATACTTATATTTGAATTTACTTTTAAAACCACATTTATATGAAATTTCAAAATACTTAGAGTATTTTGCCAGTTTATAGAACGTTGAAAACTTTGTAACATGCATCATTGAGTCGGAATTGCATATTTTCGAGTTGACGTTTTTTGCCAGTATACCCACGATATATTGTACCACGTTACTTCGAAGAAATCATGTAATTATGTTCAGTGTACATTTACAGTGTACATCATTTTTTCAGATCTTTCGAGTAAATTATCCACGTATAGATTAAACAGCCACGGTGACATTACACAACCCCGTTTAACACCTATATCGTTACATTACCTCTTATAGAATTGAGACCCTTCTTATCCACGAACAAGCCGGTGGGGGTGGGCGAGTCGTACGAGGCCTCGCTGGGCGGCGGGGTGGTGCTGTCGGCCGCCCCCTGGCCGCTCCCCTGGGGGAGGCCCTGGGGGGCGCCCTGGGGGCCCGCCTGGCCCTGCAGGCAGTCGGGCGGCCACTGCGAGCCGAACAGCTCGTGGTACTGGCCGGGGTCCATGCTGGGGCCCCCGTCAGGCCGGGGCGCGCGTCCAGCGCCCTGTCGACGGCATGGCGCCAATTGCCGATGGTGGGGGGGTGAGACGGTGCGGACCTCGTCCTAGCCTTGGCTACTCTATGTTAGAGCGATGTTAGCCGACACCACTTTCAAAGGCAGCTAATCTAGCTGTCACCACTTCCAAATGCAACGAATCTAGCTGTCACCACTTCCAAAGGCAACGAATTTAGCTGTCACCACTTCCAAAGCCAATGATTCAAACTGTCACCACTTTAAAGGCAGCAAATCTAGTTGCCACCACTTCCAAAGACAGCGATTCCCTCTACTTCCAAAGACAGCGATTTCAACTGCCTCTACTTTCGAAGACAGTGATTCTATCTTTAACCACTTCCAAAGACAGCGATTCTATCTGCTTTCACTTTAAAAGGCAGGGAATCTATCTGCCACCACTTTTAAAAACAGCGATTTCGCAGTCACCACTTTAAAATACTAATTAAATTCTGGTCTAACCACGAAATACACTCTTTTCAACACTTTTTCAGTAATTTATTTTAATTTTTCGCCACACCACTTCAAAGAACACCATCTGGGTGACTATTTGTCACTTTCAAACTCACCCACTCTTCGTTCACTGTACTTTTTACCTTCACTGCTTTAAGACGCACGATTCGATCGGTTTTAGAACTGTTTCGACGGCAAAAGCGTGGTATTCGCACAGTTTTTTAATTGGTAGTAATTTACAGAAGTCGCGTGGTATTGTTATAACGCGATAAAACGAATCGAATAATGCAATACTTTGTTTAAAGCGGTTTAATCCGCGTATATATAAAAATTATGCCGTTTCGAAGTTGATCACAGATGTATATATATATATATTAAACACTTTTTTTTTAGTATAAATAAAAAATCTATTAAAACCATCTTCCTTTTATGCTATTTTTTATATTATGCTTTTATTATGCCTTAATTCATACTTATACCATATTATTTTTTTACTTATTTTTCATAAATTGTGTCGGGGTTTTAAAATGTTGAGAAGTTTCGGACAAGGGGCGGTTCGATCGTTCGTATTGTTGCCATGAAAACGGGTATAAGTCCAAAAAACAAATTTTTTTAACAAAAGTTAAATATCCTTTTAGTTGTTGCTAAGGCATATTCTCCTCATGGATCATATATATTTTATACTTTTTAACATTCAATATATACTATGGCACTTTAAATATACGTTTTAAATAAAATATCTTGAGATTTTTAAATAATCAATCAAAAAATTTGTGCTTTTTTTTTAACCAGAACACAAACGTATCACAATAATTATTCTCGAATATTTTCTTCAATGCGTCGATCGGTTTATTTCAACATTAGTAGTTGCCAAAATGCTGGGACGCGCACTCGGTTGCGGTTCAACGACTTTTTGAGTCTCGAAAATCCAAAAAAAAACACACACTGACACTTTTTTTTTAAAAGATCACATTTTGGTTATTTTTAAAACGTTAAATGAAAACTAAAATAAACACCGAAAAAACACAGTATTTTACGATATACGAGATTCAATATTTTTAATAAAAAAAAATAATAAAGTAATTATTATATAGAAAGCCGCAAAGCGATAGAACTTATCGAAACATTCTTTATTTTTAATATTATCCACCAAAAAAAAATGTTTTTTTTTATATTCTGTGATTACACAATATAGAATGATACATTAAAAATCCAACAACAGCCATTAATAAAATAATAATAAAAATTCTTCTTCTTCTTCTAACCCTGATCCACACCTAGTGGTGCATAGGGCACTGCATCGTATCGACGCAGTGATCTTGATCGTTAATTGGGTGAAGGCAGTCAATCAGTCCTGCAGTACAGGGTGATATTAAATAAATATGAGGGTGAAAATCACTTTTATTTATTTCATTTTATGTGTTTTTTACCCCCCTTCCCTGGGAATCGAACCCGGGACCTCCAGCACGGCAGCTAAACGCGCTAACCACTGCACTATGGAGTTGGACTAGTGTAAAAAATAACAACAAAATAAATAAATAAGTATTTATGAAAAAAATATTAAAAATATTTATTTTATCATTTTCTTCGTGATATTATTTTAAAATAAAAAACTAATGCAAAATATATCAATAATGATTTTTTTTTAATAATATAAAAATTAACGACGCTTTATTTTATATATTTAGCGATTTTTCTAATGATAGAAAAAAGACACTTTAAAAAAAATTTAAAATATGTTACATTAATAAATTATTTCAAAAAGTATAATACAAAAATAAAGAACGTTTTGTTCTACATAGATTCAGCGATTTTTCTGATTGAAAAAAAATATACGGAAAATTTTTAAAAAATTAGTGTAAAATTTTGAAATCGAAATAATTACAGTCTCGAGTTGTTTTTAAAACACATCACTTTGCAACTTCCCATGTTAATTTATTTATAATAAAAAAATTAACTTATTTCGTATAAAAAAGAGCATAATTCAACATGATTTAAAATAACAAATGATATTTGTGTATTTTTTATGCTAAAAAAAATTTGAAAAATTAGAAAAGAACGTCCTGGGAAGGTCGCCGTGGCTTCTAGCAGTTTTTTTTTTCTGTGATAAAAACACTCTCTTTGTCTAAAAAGGCACTTAGTTCACTGTTGTCTCCAACCTGCAAAAGATTCGTTATTTTTTCGATGAATTCCGGGTTATTTATTTGTGAATTTTCGCCCCATGTGTCATAACGTCAAGGGTCATTCTCGCGTGGATAAATGAAGCGATATTTTTAGCACGGCGATAGTTCAAAGCGAATTTCGTCCGGACGAAAATAGACCTTACCGGTGAGAAGATTTTATATAGAAAATAAATAAAACAACTTAATATGACGGATATTTTGGTAAGTATAAATACGGCAAATTTCGATATTCGTCCGCCTCTTAATTCGTACATATTCTTATCTCTTTAACTCCCTAACTTGATTTAATTAATAAAAACGATTTTTTTAACCAATTTTTATTCATAGCTAGAAGGAACCCAGCCACGCATTTCTGTGGCTCAGTCTGGTAAAAAAAAATAAAAAAAATAGAAAGTAAACATTTAGATTTGGCGTTTAATTTGTAGAACTCCATTTTAATTTATGTATGAAATGTTAAATCAAATACTAATTTTTTGAGTCTACTAAGTTGTACTATAGTTTTAAAAAAAACACATAAAAATAAATTTTGTGACAATTGTTTCGCCTAGCTATAGCATTTTCAAACAAATGTCGTTTGAAACATTCGTTTGACTATTTTATTTGATTTATTTAGGAATTTAGTAAAATTATATACATAATATAAAATACATTTTACATTTAGTAAAAGTAGTGTCCGCCTCCGTAGTGTAATGGTCAGCACGCTCGGCTACTGTTCTGGAGGTCCCGGGTTCGATTCCCAGGGGGGGGGGTCAAATAAATATAAGTGATTTTTTCACTGTAATATTTATTCAATATTACCCTGGACTGGTACCTGAAGCGGAGAGCTGATCACCTTTCCTTCATGTGTAAACGATCAAGATAACACTGCGTTTATATGACGCAGTGCCCTATGCACCATTGGGGTGCGAATAAGGGTTTAATTATTAATTATTATTATTAAGTTGTACTATAGTTTAAAAAAAAACACATAAAATAAATTTTGTGACAATTGTTTCGCCTAGCTATAGCATTTTCAAACAAATGTCGTTTGAAACATTCGTTTGACTATTTTATTTTATTTATTTGGGAATTTAGTAAAATTATATACATAATATAAAATACATTTTACATTTCGTAAAAGTATATAATATAAAATAGTTACATTCATAAAAAAATAAAGCCAATTACACAATTCCACATTTATTTTATAATAATAATGATAAAAATAACATCACTAGATAAAAAAAAAAATTTAAAAAATGGGAGTGTGTGTGAAAAGTGTATGCGAAACAATAGTCACAAAAATGATTTTTGTGTGTTTTTGTCCGCCTCCGTAGTGTAATGGTCAGCATGCTCGGCTACCGTTCTGGAGGTCCCGGGTTCGATTCCCAAGGGGGGTAAAATAAATATTAGTGATTTTTTCACTGTCATATTTATTCAATATTACCCTGGACTGGTACCTGAAGCGGAGGGCTGATCACCTTTCCTTCATGTGTAAACGATCAAGATAACACTGCGTTTATATGACGCAGTGCCCTATGCACCATTGAGGTGCGGATAAGGGTTTTATTTTTTATTTTTTTCAACAATAAAATACAACTTAGTAGACTCATAAAATCAGTGATTTTTTTTCGAATTACCTAACGTCCAAGTGATTCTGAAATCTAGCTACGGCTTATGCAACACCGTTTATCATGTCCCTACTCAGGCTTCAGGTTAGGAGTCGTAACAATCGGCGGGTATGTATGAGGAGATGCATGAACGTGGAGGAGGCGAAGAATGTTTGCAAAGACAGAGTGGTGTGGCGTTCTATTCTCTCTGCCTACCCCTGCGGGGAAGCGGCGTGATGGTTAGTTAGTTATTTAGTTTTTACTCAGGCTTCAACTTTATTAGTTTCATAGCCTATGCCTACTTGTGAGTGGATTTACTCTTTATGTTTAAAGTTACTATAATTTCATGTAATTCATGAGTGAAAATTCTAGGCAAAAACAATCGCTATCTCGCTAGAGGCGTGAGTTTATACGTTTGCTCATAAAATCAGTGTTTAATTTAACATTTAATACATAAAAAAGGGTAAATTCTCCTTAGCGCGTTCGGTGTTAGGACCATTCGAGTCGAAGTGTCGATATTAAGGCATCGCCCCCTAAGAAAGTGGGTTCGCTTCTCGTATAGGTCGAACGGGGTCATTCACCCGATCAGCTGTGTGCCCCACGTGGCCGCACTCGGTCTACAGTGCTGCCAGCTTGCGAGCTACTCGGACCGAGTCACTCGTGAAGTATGTAAACTGTGGAGGTCCACACCAAAAGGATACATTTCCGTTATAAATGATTTTAAGTATTGAGGAATTCTAATTCTAGTTATTTTTTGACATCTCATCAATGATGAAGAAGAATATGGAAGTTTAGGCATTTGCGGGGCTGACGACCGTCATAGACTGGTTTAAGTGATCACTTTACACACGTGTAACATTCACCAATTCTACCCATTATTGACAACCACACTACTCAAATTCTTGGAAGTTCTATATATATATGAACCAATTTAGAAACCTTGTTCTTGAATCACTAGAACTTCACTAGAGACATCTATTGGTGAGATAAAAAGAAGCTTTTTTATTGATCAGAAACTCTTTTATTAGTATGTGAGGTCCGAATCCTGGATTATAATCACACACATGAGAAACGCCAGAAAATACCATTTTCATTTTTATTATTTAAGCTTAATCTAATTCTAGTAATCTGAATCCTATCAGGAACTCTAATTCTTGTAAAATTGTTACATCAAAAGAAAGCTTGATGATATATTTATAAGACGAAACGCGTCACATTTTATCATATATCGCTCACTCCTTTCAACAACGTCATATATCAAAAATCGTCAATTACTAGCTAAATATTGCACTGAAAAACATCCCAAAGGATTTTTAACATGGAAGCATAATATATTGACTTGTTAAAAATGACTAACTGCATTGATGTTTATTTTGTTGCCAAGCAAAAGTGACTTAAATGGCCCTCCTGAACATTTTACGTTTTGTTAGGTCACTTTCTCCTGTACGACTACGATATGGGTCACCAAGTATTGCACCCATCACTAAGTCAAGCTGGAATAAAAATTACAACATTTAGAGTGTGTCCAAATACTTGTTCACAAAATCTGGATAATCTCCAATCATTTGGACACACATTAAAAATGTTGTGAATAAATTATCTGGTCAAATTATAAGCTTAAATAATAAAAATGAAAATGGTATTTTCTGGCGTTTCTCATGTGTGTGATTATAATCCAGGATTCGGACCTCACATACTAATATAACAGTTTCTGCTCAATAAAAAGCTTTTTTTCATCTCACCAATAGATGTCTCTAGTGAAGTTCTAGTGATGCAATAACAATGTTTCTGAATTGGTTCATACATATAGAGCTTCCAAGAATTTGAGTAGTGTGGTTGTCAATAATGGGTAAAATTGGTGAATGTTACACGTGTGTTAAGTGATCACTCAAACCAGCCTATGACGGTCGTCAGCCCCGTAAATGCCCAGACTTTCATATTCTTCTTCATCTTTGATGAGATGTCAAAAAATAATATGGAATCATTTTTTTTTTAAAGTCGTTTTGAGTCAGGGCTATCCTTGACTGGCACGACTATAGTTACTTTGTGCTAGAATAATGAAGCCATGTTATATTATATAGCATTACGATGTTGAACGTCCGACTTCCGCGTGTGGCTCGGATCGCGTGACCGCGGCACAGCCTTCGTGCCATTTTACACTGGAGAGTATAACCAACCAATTAACCGCCACGCCCCTCTCCGCAGGGGCAGGCAGAGAGAATAGAACGCCACGCCGATCTGTACTTGCGAACAATCTTCGCCCCTTCCGCATTCGTGCATCTCCTCATACATACCGGACGATTATTACGACTCCTGACGTGACCACACCCGAGTAATCGTAATACTTGATCATGCCAAGTTCTCTTGGGTCTTCTTCTGTTTCTATTACCAGACATATTCCTCATGATTCAGATTCACATGCCCAAACCATCTCAACACACCTTCCTTAATTTGATAGATAGTGCTTATCTCAGCCTTGCATTCTTTCCTTATATCACCATTCGAACATCGCATCTCGTCTCGGGAGGAACATCTAATGTGACAAACTAAACCTATAAAGGATTGCGTAAGACTCTTTTTGTGTTTATATAAGCCGACATAATTAATATGTTCGTTGATCATTTTCTTTTGCGAAATTTGCCTTCGTAAATACGTTGATTTCGTAAGTTGGTAATGAACGACGTCACAGAAACGATGGACTTATTTTAATATTGGTAACATTGCCAAATTATTGGCGGCTCTATTTGTTGATGTCTATGGTCCACCCTCCCATCCCTCATATTTGTATAACAAAAAATGTTAGTGTGGTAAACAAAAAATCCACACTACTACTATTACAGCTCTATAAACCATAGACAATAAACCATATGACGTCATAAAACGTTCGATGACGGAAATTTGATGACGTATGCGAACGCGCGTTTTTCGTTTTATTATAATATGTAAAGTTTAAACCTTCATATCTCCCTTAGTTCCCTACAGATTTCAATAAGAATGCTACCGATAGTCTTGTGATTTTTCATTTTAATTTATTAGCCAATAATCCAACATCCTGACAAAGGCCTATTGGCTTTGTTATTGTAAATGTAACTATATTTTAATATTTATTTTTTAATTTAAAGCTGTATAATTCCCTAGCGAATCAATACAGAAACAAATAAATATATTATATAATATATATATGTCCGCCTCCGTAGTGTAATGGTCAGCACTCTCGGCTACCGTTCTGGAGGTCCCGGGTTCGATTCCCAAGGGGGGTTAAATAAATATAAGTGATTTTTTTCACTGTAATATTTATTCAATATTACCCTGGACTGGTACCTGAAGCGGAGGGCTGATCACCTTTCCTTCATATGTAAAACGATCAAGATAACACTGCGTTGATATGACGCAGTGCCCTATGCACCATTGGGGTGCGGATAAGGGTTTCATTATTATATATTATTTGTGATATGTTTTTCTTTGTACTTGGGGGTGTTGGCCCAGTGGTATGCGCGCGTGATAACAGACTGACACTCCAGGGTTCAGTCAACTGCGCGATTACCTCACACGTGTCGATCGCATCACGTGCGCAGGTGTCAAATGGCTTATCTGAACATATCGCTCACTCCTTTCAAGAACGTCATAAATCAAAAAACTTGATTTTTCAGGAGAAGGTTTTTAAAGTTTAAAAGTATAATACAATGTATTAAAAATAAATATCAAGCCACTTACTGAACTTGTTAATTTGCAACAGATATTTTTAGGTAAACCTGAAGGTTTTTTCTCCATTTGAAAAATATTTAGTAAATTTAAAAAAATAATAATACAATACCTTTTCTTCAAAATGCTAAAATAACGCTTTCTGCCCTGTAGCGGGTAAATATTAAGTTAAAAATATGCCTCTTTTGCTGGGATATAGTACATTTTCTGGGCATTCTGAAAACATGCACAACTGAAAATTGACGATTTTTGATTTATGACGTTCTTGAAAGGAGTGAGCGATATATACTTGCAATCGTCACCCCAGATTGTAAAGAACACAACTCCAAACTGTATTTGGTAGATTTTCCATATTAAAAGCATTGTTAACTTTGTGGTATGGTAATATAACACTCTCCTTATCATTCATCCTTCACTTTGTGTAAAACCACTTTAAAAAAAAAACACTACATCGTGCCTGCCGGTTACGGAATAATCATTCCATCATCAGGTCAAATATATATTAAATTAATATTGTCCGCCTCCGTAGTGTAATGGTCAGCACGCTCGGCTACCGTTCTGGAGGTCCCGGGTTCGATTCCCAAGGGGGGTAAATTAAATATAAGGGATTTTTTCACTGTCATATTTATTCAATATTACCCTGGACTGGTACCTGAAGCGGAGGGCTGATCACCTTTCCTTCATGTGTAAACGATCAAGATAACACTGTGTTTATATGACGCAGTGCCCTATGCACCATTGGGGTGCGGATAAGGGTATGATTATTTTTATTATTATTAATATTGTTACGGTCTGACATTTATAGAAACCTAATTTTTTTAAGAAAGAAGACAATGATTTGTAAAGATTCTAAATATTGTACAAAATAATGGTTTTGTCATAAAACAATTCTGTCTAGCCTCACACCGGTCTGACGATGTCGGTTACGACGAAACCCGGTTGCTGGTCGAATAAAATTCACATGGAAAAAACTGCATACTTAGTTGCTATTTTATTCTATAAAAATCAGTTCCAACGAGAAATTTAAGTATAAAACTATAAATTTTTATTAAAAAGATATTGGTATCGTTTATATACTCTTTTTCATCGTACGTATACTTCGTACTGTAAATTATGAGGGCAGTTTATTGTAAATTTGAATTTTTCAATAAACTGCCATCATAATTTACTTTTTTTTCATATTATTTCTTGACATCTCATCAAAGATGAAGAAGAATATGGAAGTCTGGGCATTTACGGGGCTGACGACCGTCATAGGCTGGTTTAAGTAATCACTTTACACATTCAAGAACGTCATAAATCAAAAAACTTGATTTTTCAGGAGAACGTTTTTAGAGTTTAAAAATATAATACAATGTATTAAAAATAAATATCAAGCCACTTATTGACCTTTTTACTGTGCAACAGATCTTTTTAGGTGAAACCTGAAGTTTTTTCTCCATTTGAAAAATATTAAGTATACTTAAAAAAATAATTAAGCAATACCTTTTCTTCAAAATGTAAAAACAACACTTTCTGCCCTGTAGCGGGTAAATATTAAGTTAAAATATGCCTTTTTTGCTGGGATATAGTACATTTTCTGGGCATTCCGAAAACATGCACAAATGAAAATTGTCGATTTTTGATTTATGACGTTCTTGAAAGGAGTGAGCCATATGTAACATTCACCAATTCTACCCATTATTGACAGCCACACTACTCAAATTCTTGGAAGTGAACAAGTATTTGGACACACTCAAAATGTTACTTTTTTTTCAATGATATTATGTGATTAGTAATTTTTAAGAGTCATACAGTCATGGATGACATGATCGTGTATTTCAAATCTACCCTATGCACCATCGGGTGCTGATGAGGGTTTGAATGGAGAAGACTCTCGTAAGTAATTACAATACACCAGGCTGATGTACATATGTTAATTATTATATTAACACACTTTATAAGATATTATTATTTTATAAAAGAATTATTACATGTATTATATTTACTACTGCTACTAACCATCACGCCACTTCCCCGCAGGGGTAGGCAGAGATAATAGAGCGCCACACCACTCTGTCCTTGTAAATATTCTTCGCCTCTTCCACGTTCATGCATCTCCTCACACATAACACGCCGATTGTTTCGACTCCTAACCTGACCACTTTCAAATATTTTGCATACTTGATCGTGCCAAGTTTTTCTCGGTCTTCCTCTGCTCCGTTTTCCAATTACATTCGCCTCATAAATTTGTTTTACCGTTCTTTCCTCGCTCATTCGTTCCACGTGCCCAAACCATCTCAACACACCTTTCTTAAATTTATAGATAATGCTTGTCTCAGCTTTGCATTCCTTCCTTATTTCACTATTCGAACATCTATCGTACATCGTTTTGTCGCACATTCTTCTGAGAGATCGCATTTCGACTGCATTCAGTCTACTTTCATCGTTCTTTTGCCAACTCCATGTTTCACTTCCATGCATTAGGGTCGGAACCAGGACTGCGTTGTGTACTGTGTATTATATTTATTATGTACAAATTGGCTAAAGAAATAAAGAAAGAAGAAAAATCGTCTAAGAAATTTGTGATATATTGAAATCCACTTAAAACAGGCGCATACGCTGTTACTCTGTATAAAAGGGTAACAAAAAGTATCGATTTTCGTTTTTTTCTGTCGATTTTGAGCCAGTGCTGGGGGTCCACCACTTTGCCGGCAACGCCGGCCATATTTTGTGCAAAATCATCGAGAGATTCCGACGAAAATTCACGTTATGTGTCTCGTACGTTGACCCCGACGTAAGGTTAAGCACCTCGCGTAAAAGCGAGATTTGTTTTGTCTTAGCAACGGTAACATACGTAGGAACTTGTCCAACGAAAAATTATTCAAAATCGACAGCAGGGCGGCACATCCCTATTTCGGAAAAGCATAGAAAAAAAATATACAGCCGAATGAAAACGCGACGAATCTTGAAAAACGATTTCACGACAAAATTAAGCCGTATTTTTATTGTGTTTATTATAAATTCCGACAGACAATACGCATCCGACGTTACAGCAATACATTAAACGGATATACAAATAATTTATTGTGTTTGAAGCACATTGATTTGCTACGAACATTTCGCAATAATTTGCAACCAAAACTTTTGAAACTCCGTTTCTACGATGTAAAGAATGACACATGGGGCCTAAAATTCACATAATCAAATCAGACACACGATTATTTTTAAACATTGTGCATTTTTGCGTAATTTTGACATCGAACCGCACTGATCTTCGAGTTCTCGCGAGTTTCGCGTTTCCTGACGCTTCCGACACTTTTGATTCATCCCAGTTTTCGGCACTTCACTCGGATTATTGCAAAATACGCGGCGCAACTCGATTTTAACACTAAAATATCGCCGAAGACACGGAACCGATAGCTTATATTATAAAATAGCTATCCACATCGTATTCTCGATCGGGAATTACGTCACAAGTTGAATGACATCGAGAACGAGACGGAACTATATGAAACGAAACACATCCACGGCTGGCAATTTACGAGAAAAAAAAACTATAAACTAATCACTATGTTAAAAAAATCTTTCCAAATGCCACTCGGTAATTATTTTCTCAGTTTCGTACTTTCACATCTCGTTATATAAATAACTTTTCGAGCGGTCGATGACACTAAAAAAATCATAACAAACAAATCGTTCCGGCGGCGCCCTCTGTTATCACTATTTTGAATGAAACGGCCGCCATTTTTGTTTTGGCCCGCGGGCGTTTTTTTCAATTTTGGTTACGCGACCGTCCGACGCGCACGCTACTAGGAAGTGAATACTGGCCACTGAACGAACTAAGTTTCCACACACACGGCCGGGCTGGCTACACATACACGGGTCACGTGGTGCGATGACGCTGTATGCGTGACGGGTAGTTCAAAACGTAACGCGAACTTGTCACGATTTTCTAGTTATTTTAATTTCGTTAATTGACTCGTCAGTAACACTGTATTTTCAGTTACATTTTAAAGGAATTTTAGAACAGAACTTTGAAATTGACAGCAAATATTGAAATGTTGCGAAATTTTTAATTATTATTTTTTTAAATACATCATACATAAAATACAAGGTATAAAATTAAAATTTACTTTTTTTATAATATTTTTCAACAAACATATTTTTTTTGAGTCGATTTTTTAGTGGATTCATACCAATTATTGGTTTTTAATTCATTGCGTGAATATACCTGTACCCAAATAATTTTTGTTTTATAAAAGATTTTCTGTTAAATATAATTTTTTATTTTTGTTAAATACACGAAAACCAAAAATAATGTATTTTTTCCAATGTGAAAATGGGCACTGAAATGTATAAATATGAATACACATTTCTTTATTTCATTAAAAAAGAACATACATATATTTATGTCATGGTATTTTTTTAAGTATCTAAATGGAATAATATTTAAGTGTAAATAAGTCTAATAAAATGCTTTAGATTTTTTTAAACTAATATAATTAAATATTTTTACTAAAATACATTCCACTAGTTGCATGAACATCCCCTGGTGACTAAACGACCCGTGTCCCTCGTACATTGATCGCATGCGGTGACGAAAATGACACTTCTGCAAAAAAGCGCACAAAATTAGGTAACACTTTGACCGGAATTGCCCCTTGAACATAATTATCAAAGGTACCATTTCTGCAATCAGGTAATAAAAATATCTTTCGAAACAAGTGGCCACCAACGAAATATTGATGATTCCAATAAAACGTTTATGGGCGACCATTCGGAAATTTCATTCTCAGAAAAGCTAGCAACATTAATTGCACAATATTAATTTGAATAATAGTTTTTCAGCACCATTGTTTATACGGGTGCTATTTAAACAGATAAACTCAGCAATACATTTATTAAATTCTTCTTATTCTATTATCTACACCCAATCATGCATGTGGTAAATCATTGGTTCGATGCAGCGTTACTTTGTTCTTGAGTCAAACTAACCACAGTTGTCCAGTACGGTTCAAATGTCACTCAGTATATAGTAACATATTGGATTTCCTAACCGACAAATTATCTTACACAATATTTGATAGAATTACGCCTTGAGAACATCGGCGGGTATGTATGAGGAGATGCATGAACGTGGAAGAGGACAGAGTGGTGTGGCGTAATATTCTCTCTGCCTACCCCTACGGGGAAGCTGCGTGATGGTTAGTTAGTTAGTTAGTCATAAGAAATATTTTTAACGCCATTCGTTTTTACAAGTAATTAATGAAATAATATTTAAGCAAAAGAAGACTCGAGTCAGATATTAAAAACAAAATAATAATTTTTTTTAGTTCCATGAAATAGAAGATAGGATTAGTTATTCTATCCCCATCTATTATTCATATGTATTATATAAAGATATGTACTCTTGGTTTATTGATCGCGTTGAAGATCAAACCCAGAGTGAACATGACAGCCAAGAAACTTGGTCATAAAAGTACCTACCCTCTTTGTAACTTTTCTGGATTTATTTAATTAAAGTTCCTGAGAAACAGCATTTTACGAAATTCCTGAATATTATTATGATTAAAATTAAGTACCAATTCCCTGAATAAAGCAAAACAGACCTCTCTATGAATATCTCTTTATGAAGAAAAATGGTATTTCGTGTACATGATTAATTAATATTATTCAGTTAAGACTGATCGCCTTGTCTTCATGTAATTAACGATCAAGATAACACTGCGTCGATAAGATGCAATGCCCATGTAAGATTGGTTGTAGATAAGGGTAAGATTTTTTATTTAAAAACAAAAAAAATCATTTGTTTTCTTTTTAATGTTGGAATTTAAAAAAAACTAGTTTTAATGAAACCGTTAGAGCATTATAACCGATTCATTTGATAATGCCATAACTAGGGGAAACAATTATCACAAAATATTTTTTTATGTGTTTTGTTAATAAAATATAACTTAGTTGACTCTAAAAATCTGTGTTTGATTTAAAATTAATACACACATTATAACCGATATTATACCAAGTTGGATTCCGCTTAGAAACGTATGCGAATTCATAATGAATATCAGAAAATGGGAAACCCGTTATTTATTCGACCGGCGTTCAACTGTTCACGAGGTCTTTGCTCGCCCAATAATCGCATTGCTTTTGCATCAGTGCAGTAAGGAAAATGCAGGCTCCTGCATAACACTCCGACCCGTTCTTGGGGGCTAGATTGTCAATGTACGACAGAAACAATTATCTAAATTTTAATTTATTTTGTTACATCTTATATAACCACTTCAAAACTCAACCATATTGACTTATTTCAAAATTATATTATTTTATTTGTTTAAAATAATGGAATCTCGTGGCTTGATACCAAATAATATAGAGCTATGTTAAATTACACGATTTCACCGTTAGATAAAATATATGATATTTTCTTACCATTTTTTTTGAACAATACATTGAGCCATTTTGTCATAAATATTTAAAAACTATTCTACCTATGTTGACTGACTATTTTACTTTTTTTAAAAGAAAATTATGACTTTATTTTTTAGATTTTTGCAGGGTTTGTTTCCACGCAACGAATTTTCATGGAAATTTTTTCCCTTTTTTCACTGATAAATATATATTTTTAAATATTCAAAATCAGTGAGACTAAAGAAAAAGCCTCGAATTTATGATTTATTTTTAAGGTCTCGGCATTTTTTTTTACAATTTGATTTTTTTCAACAATTTTTTAAATGGCATTAAAGGCGAAATTCTCGTTTGTATTGTAAAAATCTTCGGTGAAAAATTTTTAAAGTCATTACATTCAAAAATAGTTTTGTAATAATTCTTAAGAGATAAAGTGGCGAAACCATTCAAACGAATAACAAACATGATTTTTGTGAACTTTAAAATTGGTAAAGATTAAAAAAATTATGATATTCGAATTTCGTTAATTTTTCTTCACAATTATTAATTTTTCGCTGGCCGCAGTTTAAAAACTGGCCCGCGATCCCGTAAGCATTGCGACATGCGAGCATCGCACCCGAAGACGGTTCGGAGATTGCCGAGCGCTCTCGCGGGCAGCCGAGCGGCTCCGGAGAGGGCCGAGCGGCCGCGGAGAGTCCCGAGCGGTCCCGAAGTATGAGCGGGAGAGGCATTATGTACCGTTGTTTAGATTTTGGCAGGTCGTTGAACCCTCGCCCGCGCACGGCTGCGGAATAAACCGGCGAATTTGGCAACCGGGCACGGCTTCAAAAGCCAACCGAAAATAATAAAATTATTTTTACCAAAAAAAAGAAAATTTAAAACGAGCATATAATTTATGAAAAGAAATACGGAGGAACACGAGATATTGATACAAATTTTAAAAAAGAGCAATGATCAGGTAGCGAATTTATTTTTATTTGACTTACAAATTAGACCGAATTATTCGTCAGCCGAAACATTTATATGAGACGGGGAGATGAGAATAAGACGGGGAGATGATAATGATAAGACGGGGAGATGAGGATGATGATGAGACGTGGAAATGATTATGACGATGAGACAAGAGATGATGATGATGATGATACGTGGAGATAAGGATGAGAAGGGTTATGATGATGATTCGGGGAGATGGGAAGGTGAGGATGGTATAAAGGCATGATAATAAGATAAGATGTGGTAATATGGCAAGCCCCCTTTTCACTATAAGTCAATGAGCACACGTGCTGTGCTGTGCTGAGCAAGCACAACACTGCACTTATGTGTGGAGTAAGCAGGCCGGTCAACGCTTCTCTTGCATGCTTTCCACCGTCAGCGGTTTTGGGCATCGTCTGTGCAATGATTGATTTGCAATATTTGGTGCAAGTGTCCCACAGCTAATGAAATTCTTACTTTTTTTATAACACAATTTGGACGATATTTGTTACCGTTTTTTAACTCGAATTCCATATATTTTTTCTTTTTTCGTTTCATTTCACAATATATTAAAATTCTCCACCCCTTATCCGCACCCCAATGGTGCATAGGGCACTGCATCGTATAGAAACAGTGTTATCTTGATCGTTAAATACACGAAGGAAAGGTGATCAGCCTTCCGCTTCAGGTACCAGTTCAGGGTCATATTAATTAAATATTAGACTGAAAAATCACTAATATTTATTTGGACCCTCTTGGGAATCGAACCCGGGACCTCCAGCGTGGTAGCCTAGCGCGCTAACCACTACACTATGGAGGCGGACAAATATATATATTAAAATTACAAGTACAAAAATATTCTATTATATTAATACAAAAAAAGATCCCACAAAGGCATGGCCAGTGTGTGGGTATACATTTTATTTTAGATTAAGTTAGGTTAGGTTAGAAAAAATAATTTCAATTTTTTTCTTTACATATTTTTTTTGCATTGCACAATGTATTATAATTACAAGTAATAAAATATTATTTTAAATGTATGTTAATACAAAAAAAGATCCCACCAAGGCATGGCCTGTGTGTGGGTATACATTATATATTAGATTAAGTTAGGTTAGGTTAGGTTAGGAAAAATTAATTAAATATATTTTTTTCTTCGTATACTTTTTTTTTGTTTTTTACAATATATTATAATTACAAATACAAAAATATTATTTTAAATGTATTAATACAAAAAATGATCCCACAAAGGCATGACCTGTGTGTGGGTATACATTATATATTAGATTAAGTTAGGTTAGGTTAGGTTAGGAAAAATTAATTAAATATATTTTTTTCTTCGTATACTTTTTTTGTTTTTTACAATATATTATAATTACAAATACAAAAATATTCTTTTAAATGTATTGATACAAAAAATGATCCCACAAAGGCATGACCTGTGTGTGGGTATACATTATATTTTAGATTCAGTTAGGTTAGGTTAGGTTAGGAAAAATGAATTAAATATATTTTTTTCTTTGTATACTTTTTTTGTTTTTTACAATATATTATAATTACAAATACAAAAATATTCTTTTAAATGTATTGATACAAAAAATGATCCCACATAAGCATGGCCTGTGTGTGGGTGGGAATACATAATATTTTAGGTTAAGCTATGTTAGGTTAGGTTAGAAAAAAAGAATTTCAAATCTTTTTTTCATTACATATTTTTTTTGTATTTCACAATACATTACGATTACAAGCACAAAAATATTATAATATGTACATGATTAAACAAAAAATCCCACAGCGGCATGGCCTGTGTGTGGGTATACATTATATTTTAGGTTCAGTTAGGTTAGGTTGGGTTAGGAAAAATTAATTTAATATATTTTTTTCTTTGTATACTTCTTTCACAATACATAACAATTACAAGTACAAAAGTATTAAATAATATATATTAATACAAAAAAAAAATCCCACAAAGGAATGACCTATGTTATATTTTAGGTTATAATAAAGAACACTGGCAAGAATACAACAGAATCAGAAATAAAAATAGATTAAAAGTGCTAATATAACTTATTCTAACCCTTATCCGCACCCAATGGTGAATAGGGCACTGCATTTTACTGACGCAGTGTTATGTTGATCGTCACTCATACGAAGGCAAGGTGAATACTTCTGCGCTTGTAGTGCCCTAAGCACCATTGCTGCGTGGAAGGGTATGATTAATTTTTATCATTTGATTCAGCAGTCATTTTGTGGTCATATCTATCCATTTTTTAATTCAGTTTTACTCGGTAAATACCACTATTTTTTTTAATCTATTTTGACACGTGTTTCGAGGCATTCCGCATCATTTTTATACGGCATACGGTATTTGAAAATGATGCAGAATGGATCGAAACACGTGTCACAATAGATTTATGAGAAATAATAATATTTGAAGTAAAATATTAAAATTAAATATTTTTTTTAGATACGATATTTATGGATTTTATTATTTATCGATAGCTGTTTCGCCTCTAAAGACGTTTTAAAATCTCCTATTTCAACAGTATTCCAAGTATAATCAAATATCGGGTCAAATTATACAATTTGCGATGCTCAGTTTGTATAAGTTTAAGCGTTAATTAATTTACGTAAAATTTCAACAGATGGCAGCACTGAAAATAATTTTATATGAATTTTTAAAAATCAACGTCATATGTTGCATAAAACATGAGTAGAATATTAGACGTTACATAGTATTTATAGTAATCACTCTATAATAGGTCCTAAGCCCTGTAAATGCCTAAAGACTTGATAAAAACTTACTTATCTGTGTGTGAGTTGAGATGTCATTCATAAACCTCATCTTTAATTATTATTTACTGCGAAATAACTATCCATAGACGAGAAAAAAAATCTATTGTCAGTCATCAACAAAGAAAAAATAATATATTCCTATCATCTGTCCCGCTCCGTGTAAGCAAAATCGTATACCGCTATCTCTCTCGCGCGGATTATAATACATCACCTACGTATCCGCTACCTGTTTCACTCGGCGCCACTAAAAATAGCATTTTTTATCACTTTCACACAAATAAATCAAGCAAAACCGTTGTCTACCTGTCGCGCGGGAAAATGAACCTACGTCTCGCGTTTTGTCGCTTTCTGGCCGACGCTTTTCCAGGCTTGCATATCTTCCGTTCCGTTCTACAAGGTCTTCGCTGAAAGATGTGCCGAAGAGGGTATTGCCATCTCGTTTTTTCTAGTTGCTTGGGAGGTCGGTTGCGTCGCTTCGTCTCGCTCCATCGCGAGGTGCAACGTATAGGGTTTAGTGCAATGACCCTACATATTACGACATAGTTTGCGAATGTGTGTGTTATTCGCGCGTGTTAAGACCGTATCACACCGTAAATTGTCTAAAATCGAAATGTGTAAAGTAATACGTAATAGGCCTTTTTCAGGATGTTGGATTATTGGCTAATAAATTAATATGAAAAACCACAAGACCATCGATAACATTCTTATTGAAATCTGTAGAGAAGTAAGGGAGATATTAAAGTTTAAACTTTAGATATTTGAATAAAACAAAAAACGTGCGTTCGCATACGTCGTCAAATTTCCGTCATTGAAAATTTTATAACGTCACATGCTTAATTGTCTATGGTTTAAAGAGCTGTAATAGTAGTAGTATGGATTGTTTGTTTACCACTACACTACCATTTTTGTGTTATACTAATATGATGGGAGAGGGGGGGTGGGAGGGGGGGCATAGACATCACAAATAGAGCGGCCAATAGTTTAGCAATGACACCTACATTAAAATAACTCCATCGTTTCTGTGACTTAATTCATTGCCAGCTTACGAAAATAACGTTTTTGCGAAGGCAAATTTTCCAAATCACATCGATAAGTCGTTGTTTATATTAGTAACAATAAGTCATTTTTTTATCGTTATTAAAATGACGAAAAATTATAAAATGAAAACCAAGCAAATAACAACGATAAGTCCTTGTTTAAATCATCATTAGGTGTTAAAAATAAATTAAAATAACAACAATAAGTCATTTTTATATCATTATTAGGTGGTGAAAACCAAGCAAATAACAACGATAACAGCCCAAGAAGACCGAGAAGAAAGCGCAACAATACGGCGGCTCCACTTTCCTGCCTTCAGACTCAGCCGATTGACGACGTTTTTCATTAACACATTTTTTAGTTTTCTCACATTATCATTTTCATATCATAATCCATACCTGTATAAGCGCCCTTGAGGTAGTTTTTTACGAAAATGGCGCTATATAAATCATCCAAGGTTATTATTATTATTATAAGTCGTTGTTAATATCATTTGAACACCTAACGTGGTGTTTAAAATAAATCAAATAACAGCAATAAGTTGTTTTTATATATATATATTTTTTTTTCTTCATCTTTGATGAGATGTCAAAAAATAATATGAAAATAACTCCTGTAATTTGAGATAATCCAGATTTTGTGAACAAGTATTTGGACACACTCAAAATGTTGTAAGTTGTTTTATATCATTATCAGGTGTTAAAAACCAAGCAAATAACATCGATAAGTCGTTGTTTATATCATCATTAGGTGTTAAAAACATACTATTTTTTTCTGGTAAACTATCCATCCGTGTAAGCCAGGCTTGCCCGTATACGTACAGGGATGCGCGTGTGTTGGTGCACACGTAATATACGCGACGAGAAGAACTACACTGACCCACTTTCCAGTTCGGCTGTTTCCGCCGCGGACATATGTTCGCTCGGCTATGTTCGGCGCGCCATACTACACGCACATACTGCCGCTAGTTCTATGCGCGGGGCGCATTGTGGATTCGCTGGTCAAAATTAATATATGTATGAACAGGTAATAATTACAAAAAAAAAATATACGGTAAGTCCTGTATTTACGTGAATAATTCGTTCCAAAGGTTTTCTTGTGAGTCGAAAAAATTGGTTATTTCTTTTTATATATGATGTGTAATAATTATGCATTAGTTTTAAAGGATAAAAGTACATGACGCTCACTGCTTTCAACAACGTCATATATCAAAAATCGTCAATTTTCAGTTGTGCATGTTTTCGGAATGCCCAGAAAATTTACTATGTCCCAGCAAAAGCGGCATATTTTTAACTTAATATTTACCCGCTACAGGGTAGAAAGTGTTGCTTTTGCATTTTGAAAAAAAAAAATTAATTAGTTTTATTAATATACTAAATATTTTTCGAATGGAGAAAAAACATTCAGGTTTTACCTAAAAAGATCTGTTGCACAATAAGTGGCTTGATATTTATTTTGAATACGTTTTATAATAGATATTTTTAAACGTTAAAAACGATGTCCTGAAAAATCAAGTTTATTTTTTATATATGACGTTGTTGAAAGGAGTGAGCGATGTATGAAAACAGAATAGATCTACTGGCCACACAAATCCAAAAAAAATCTAATAATAATTTAATAAATAATATACTGTTTCAAAATTCTTCACCTTTGCTTTCCATTTTTCCTTTATTTTCAAACACCGCCCCTTGAATAAACCCCCTCCCCCTAACTAACCCCTCTCCTTAGTTAATTATTTATGTTTTAGTTTATATTTAGACCTGAAGATGAAAGCTTCCGAAACTAGTCATAAAATAAAACCGAGTGGTAAAAAAAACAAGTGTTTTCTTTAATAATAGAAAAGATCTAAATGCATATATAATATTTAATAATACATTATAACTGCTTTGAGAAGTAATTATCTAATCAGATACGTATAAAATTATTTATGTGTAAAAAACATGGTTACATTTAAGTACAAACTACTTATATTATTTCGAGAAATAAAAATACTTTGTGTTTTGATCCACTCACATTTTTATTAACCAACTAGTTTCGGCAACAACCTGTTGCCCTCTTCAGGGTTTAATTTATGATAATAGCGTTTAATATTTCATAAATTAAACCCTGAAGAGGGCAACAGGTTGTTGCCGAAACTAGTTGGTTAATAAAAATGTGAGTGGATCAGAACACAAAGTCTTTTTATTTCTCGAAATAATATATCAATATGATCCACAAAGTCAATGCTTTCAATATTGAAAACACAAACTACTTATTTTTTTATTTTTTTATTAACATAAACTGTATACATTTATTTAAATCACAATTTTTTAACATATTAAAAGAAATTTTTTTTCGAAACGCGAGGTTCAAATCATTCTTCTTTTTTCTTCAAACCCTTACCCGCACCCCAATGGTGCATAGAGCACTGCATCATATAAACGCAATCTTATCTTGATCGTCTAAATATGAAGAGAAAGTGATCAGCCCTCCGCTTCGGGTACCAGTCCCAGGATAATATTGAATAAATATTAGAGTGATAAAACCACTTATATTTAATCAACCCTCCCCCCCTGAAAATGTTGTAAATATTTTTATTACATTTCTAATTAGCGAGGTTCAAGTCGTCATTACGTAAAATTAACGAAAGCTGAATCGTAATCAAAATTAAATGTTAAAAATTAAATGCTGGCTTATGGTATTCAATTAATTATATAATATCAATAAATTATCAACTTTTATTACCATCAAATACCAATTTCACTTTCACCACATTCATCTCAGGAAACGCGACAAAGCTGCCTTTGAACACGTAAATTATTACCTGTTATGTCTCACGACATTTTTTTATCTTTCGCTTGTGGTCGATTTTATTATATTCAAATTTATTCCACGCGGAGAAAATATGCAAATTTATCTGGAGACATTTAAATCATATTTGGAAATCAATTAAATACGGATTTATCATTCCACGTGCCCATATTTCAGTAATATACCTTGCTCAATCAGAGGCTGTGAACCTTTGGTCTTCGGAACGAAAAGTTAGGGTCGCGAATCACGAAATCTGCGTCTAGGGTCCGCGCAATTACTCTTCAAGAACAAGCAGTACGTTATATGTACTAAAAATAAAATATACATTTCTTGAATGTGTTTCGCAGATATTTTGTGGTACATTTATAAACTTTATAAAATAAAACAACTATGTTTTAACTACTTTTTATTGGTACACTTTATCCAACCGGTTTCGACAAGAACCTTGTCATCATCAGGGTTTATGTACTAAATTGTAAAACATTGAAATACTTATAGTTAATTATTCTTCCCTTACCAAAAAATTCCACGCAATCCGTAAACCAAAAAAAAGTGGTTAGAATAATAATAATAATAAAACCCTTATCCGCACCCCAATGGTGCATAGGGCACTGCTTCATATAAACGCAGTGTTATCTTCATCGTTTACACGTGAAGGAAATGTGATCAGCCCTCCGCTTCAGGTACCAGTCCAGGGTAATATTAAATAAATATTACAACGAAAAAATCACTTATATTTATTTTACCCCCCCTGGGAATCGAACCCAGGACCTCCGGAACGGTAGCCGAGCGTGCTGACCATTACACTACGGAGGCGGACATGAAATTATAGTAACTTTAATCATAAGAGTAAATCCACTCACGAGTAGGCATTGGCTATGAATCTTAAAAAGTTGAAGCCTGAGTAGGGTCATGATAAGCGGTGTTGCATAAGCCGTAGCTAGATTGCAGAGTCACTTGGACGTTAGGTAATTAAAAAAAAACAGACGTTACCAGACATCGGAGGGGGCCGCACTTCAAACATTTTTGAAATATCAACTTTATTTGTTGTTTGAAACGATTTGTATATTTGGAACATTCTGGTGCCAATTTATGTTTTTTTTTTTAATCACATATTTTTACGGAAATGGTACATAATTAATTTTGAACATTAAGGGCGTACTCTCAAATAAACAAATTCAATCAATGATAAGGAAAGTGTATGATTGATTTCTTTGTGATATTATAATTTGCGATGAAATATTAATTTCTTTATAATACATATATACTTGTTGATTAAATACACATTTTTTTTGTGAATTAATGCACTTTTATATGAAAAAAAAACTAATATATCTTTTATTATATAACATTAAACCACGAGTGTAAGTCCCTCTCCAAGCACAAGAGCACAGTCTCTTTTATGGAGAGGCACAGCGAATCGAAATATAAAAGTTCTCCATATGTATAAATGATTCAAATGTATTTATTATGTTATAAATAAAAATGTAAATATATTAAATTTAAAAAAAAAGTAACTAACCATCACGCCGCTTTCCCGTAGGGGTAGGCAGAGAGAATAGAGCGCCACACCACTCTGTCCTTGCAAACATTCTTCGCCTCTTCCACGTTCATGCATCTCCTCATACAAACCCGCCGATTGTTACGACTCCTAACCTGACCACTTTCAAGTATTTGGCATACCTGATCGTGCCATGTTTTTCTCGGTCTTCCTCTGCTTCTTTTCCCGCTAACATTCGCCTCATAAATTTGTTTTACCGTTCTTTCCTCACTCATTCGTTCTACATCTCCAAACCATCTCAACACACCTTTCTTAATTTTATCGATAATGCTTATCTCAGCTTTGCATTCCTTCCTTATTTCACTATTCGTACATCTATCATACATCGTTTTGTCGCACATTCTTCTGAGAGATCGCATTTCGATTGCATTCAGTCTACTTTCATCCTTCTTTTGCCAACTCCAAAATAAAATATATATGTATATATATTTGAAAATTGTGCTGAAACCAGTTTTAAAAAAAAATATATTATGCTTTTTTTTATCTCAATTCTTGTCAGACATTTTATGTTAAATAAATCAATGTTGTACCTTTTCATGAAATTTTATTTTTTGATAAAAGTTAAATGCTTTCATGAAATATTAAAAACTTTTAAATCTTAATTTTTTTGTAGACTTCGTATTTTTAACCTAACCTAACCTCACTTCCTTTACATCTATACATTAAGTCTAATATAACCTCTGATGACGTAGACTTTTGACACTTTTTTGACGTCTACTCATTGCTATGGGAAATTTCATTAAACGTGTCGAAACGGATTGCGTTAACGTTGATTTTAAGCACAAAAAATACATTTCTTGAATGTTTTTCGCAGATATTTTGTGGCACATTTTATAAACTTTATAAAATAAAAGAACCTTGTTTTAACTACTTTTTATTGGTACACTTTACCCAACCGGTTTCGACAAGAACCTTGTCATCATCAGGGTTTATGTACTAAATTCTAAAACATTGAAATACTCATAGTTAATTACCTTTCCCTTACCAAAAATTTCCACGCAATCCGTACACCATATGAAAAAAAGTGGTTAGAATAATAATAATAATAAAACCCTTATCCGCACCCCAATGGTGCATAGGGCACTGCTTCATATGAACGCAGTGTTATCTTGATCGTTTTACGAAGGAAAGGTGATCAGCCCTCATCTTCAAGTACCAGTCCAGGGTAAAATCGAATAAATATTAGACTGAAAAAATCACTTATATTCATTTGACCCCCCCCTGGGAATCGAACCCGGGACCTCCAGAACGGTAGCCGAGCGTGCTGATCATTACACTACGGAGGCGGACAAAAAGTTAAAAAATATACAATAACCATGGTATTTTTTACGAACATTATAACCGCATATTGATCAGGGTATGATGGAGAAGTGAGTATTGGATTAATCTTTTTTTTGTAATGGACTTTTCCTTGCAAGGTCATATTTTCTTACAGGGATAGCGAAACAAAATAACTAAATGGTTTTAAACGCCAATAAACGTCAGTAATCCATGCAAATTTATAACTTTCTCGGACTTTCAATTCAAATTTAACTTTAGTATCTTAGTAGTCAATACATAAGTGATATTTTAATGTATTAAAATTTTTAATTTCAAACAATTGTTTAACGCCAAACACTAAGTGCCAACTAATTCAAGTATTTATTTATACAGTGCCAAATAAGCACTTTTGATAACTTTTGTCCACCTCGGTAGTGTAATGGTCAGCACGCTCAGCTATCGTACTGGAGGTAACGGGTTCGATTACTAGGGGGGTCAAATAAATTTTAGTGATTTTTCACTCTAATTTTTATTCAATATTACTAATATTGGGACTCGATTTTAAAATATATATATATATATATATATATATATATATATATATATATATATATATATATATATATATATATATATATACATATATATATATATATATATATATATATATATATATATATATATATATACATATATATATATATATATAAAAATATATATATATATATATATATATATATATATATATATATATATATATATATATATATATATATATATATATATGTATATATATATATATATATATATGTGTTTGTGCAAATGTCAAACCGTAATAATTTTATATGAATGACCTGATGATGGCACGATTATTCCGAATCGGGTAGTCACGAATTAGAGTTTATTAAAATGGTATTACACAAAGTGAACGATGAATGATTAGGAGAGTGATCTTATTTCTTTTATCTTTTTTTTTTTTCATAAATTAATAATTTTTATTGTTTTATTAATTTTTTTTTAAGTGTGTCATTGAATCAGAATGCACCCCTATACAATTACGAACATATTCAAAGAACGTCCGGATTCACGTCACTTTCCGAGTATGCACCACGCATACATCTGTCACTTTCACACGCACGCGATATCCCACCGCACAAAAGAAAACTCATCTCCCGTCTCGCTCGCGCTCGCGGAAAACGCGGCGAAGAAATGCGACAAGGAAAAATGTTCCATTTCACTCCTACAACCGCAATACAAACTCTCACTCACTTGCACTCACGGCTATAAATATTTGAAAGAAAATTTAAAAAATAAACATTCCAAATTTTAAATACAAAATAAGCGACATTGAAATATGTTCCATTTCACTCATTCAACCGCAATACATGCTTTTACTCATTTGCACTCATTGCTATAAATATTTGAAAGAAAATTAAAAAAATAAACATTCTAAATTTCAAAAGCAAAATTAGCGACACTGAAAAAATGTTCCATTTCACTCATTCGACAGCAAATACACGCTCTCACTTGCACTCATTGCTATAAATATTTGAAAGAAAATTTTTAAAATAAACATTCTAAATTTCAAATGCAAAATTAGTGATCTTCGCACTGACTTTTTTTAAGGCCGAGATCCCAAACTTTCAAATTCAGAAATTCAGAACGCGAGCGGTTGCGCTAGGGGCCACACGCCTTTCCGGAAACATTTTTTTTAGAATATACGAGTACATATAAAATTCAGGGTTTCTGCTAAGTAAAAGCTATCTAAATCCAATAATACAGTAGATGGCTGTTGTGAACTATATCATGGAACGTCATAAGATTGATCAGAAATGAATGACTTCCAAAATGTAAGTAAAATAGTTGGCAATCGTGGATAGAATGGTGAATGTTACAAGTGTGTAAAGTGATCACTTGACCCTTGACAGGTCGTAAGCCCTTTAGGTACCCAGACTTCCATTATCTTCTTCGTCTAAATTGAGATATAAAAGTGGAGAAACCCAGATTTGTGAACAAGTATTCGGACTCAAAATTACAAGCTATACAAATAGGTGTGTTGAGATGGTTTGGACATGTAGAACGAATGAGTGAGGAAAGAACGGTAAAAACAAATTTATGAGGCGAATGTTAGTGGGAAAAGAAGCAGAGGAAGACCGAGAAAAACATGGCACGATCAGGTATACCAAATACTTGAAAGTGGTCAGGTTAGGAGTCGTAACAATCGGCGAGTATGAATGAGGAGATGCATGAACGTGGAAGAGGCGAAGAATTTTTGCAAGGACAGAGTGGTGTGGCGCTCTATTCTCTCTGCCTACCCCTGCGGAGAAGCGGCGTGATGGTTAGTTTTTTTTTTTACAAATATATACTCCATTTATTGATTCGTCAGTCACTTTGTGGTAATATCTTTGAATTTTTAATTAAAATTTTGCTCAGTAAATACCACTATTTCTTAAAATCCACTGTGACACGTGTTTCGATGCATTCCGCATCATACGGTGTTTAAAAATGATGCTGAATGCATGGAAACACGTGTCACAGTAGATTTTAAGAAATAGTGGTATTTACTAAGTGAAATTTTAATTTGTGAATAAAATCCAGAATTTGTCCTTGCGTACAAATAGAAAAAAACTATTTTATAAAATTTTTTTAAATATTGTAAAAAAAATATTACTGATGCTGGGTTAGCAAAAATCGAACCGGTGGCGATGGCAACTGTGGTCAGTCACGCAAACCACTGCACTGTAAGCTTGTTGTAAAATAATTTACCTTCAAAGTTTTTTACAGCAAAATATTCGAATTCTCTAGTTTCTACATTGAAGGGCAAGCATTTAGAAATTTTAACCTTGTCTGTTACTTTGTAATTATATTGCAATACAGCTGGACCTCTGAATTCGTCCGCTTCCATATTCGTGCGACTCTTTATTCGTCCATGTCGTCTATTGCCTTTTGCATGCTGACGATGCTTCTTGCCGATAGCAGAGAAGACCTGCAGGAGCTGGTGATAAAGGTGTATAATATGTTTTTCGACATCTCTGTTTCTTCTAACTAAAACGTGTTTTTATTTGTAACTGTGTTGGGAACAGGAGGGATAATCTAGTGTGGGTCAATCAGGAACTTGTCAGCATTTGCTCGTTGCTGGGAGGAAACCACGTTGCACTCCTCAGGAGAAGGTGGACTGCTGACTGTCATCAGCAGGCCTTTGTGTCCTGGCTTGTCCATACGTGGATGAAAGGTTTTGAGCTAAAATGTTAGTCTGTGGCCTTTTGTATGCTGACGATGCTTCTTGCCGATAGCAGAGAAGACTGCAGGAGCTGGTGACAAGGGTGTATAGTGTGTGCAAGGAAAGTGATTTGCTGAAGAATGTGCGGCAAATCCAATGACGTGGTTTTTGAAAGGGACAACAGGCAACAGACAGTCGAATCGATACTCAAAGGTTGTTTAAAAAGAGATTTCATTTAGCTATGAGCAGGCATCGAACCTTGATTTTTTTTACATCTTTCAATAAAATATTTGAAGCCAACGAAGCGTGAAAGGCTATGACAAATTCGTTTCATTAATATGATAATTCAAATGGCACTTTTTATATATTATAGAAAACCATTTTAAATTGACATGGACACCATTTTAAAAGCGTGTTAAAAAATTGGTTTAAAAACTTGATAATAATTATTTTAGATACAATATTTTGAGTGTGTCCAAATCCTTGTTCACAAGCCTGGGTTTCTACACTTAATTATATTGGCATCTCGACAAAGATGAAGAAGAACTTGGAATATTCTGACATCTCGACATGGATAAAGAGGAATACAAAAGTCTGGGTATTTATCTGAAGAATATAAAAGTCTGGCTTATGAAATGACGTTGGCTGGTAAAGTGTTAACTTTACACACGTGTAACATTCACCATTCTACCCATGATTGACAACCACACTACTCTAATTTTCGGAACTCATACATATATCATAAATCGTATAAAGCACCTTGTCATCTTCAGGGATGGATACGCACTAAACTAAAAACAGAGAACTAACCTAACTAGAAATAATTTCATATTGAATGTTTCTCTGTTATACGTTTGGTACATATCCATCCCTGAAGATGACAAGGTGTTTGTCGAAAACGTTTAGGAAAAAGTACTAAAAATAAAAGACTTACATACATACACTTCAAAACCACCTGCACTGAATAAAAAGCTTAGTCAACTAAAACATAGATGCTGTCGAGAACTCACATATGAAAGAACGTGTCAATTATAGAATTATATAATATATACATGTCACAAAAATTTTAGTAATGTGGTTGTCAATCATGGGTGAATGTTACACGTGTATAAAATGATCACTTGAACCAGCCAATGACATATCGTTAGCCCTGTAAATACCCAAGCATTCATATTCTTCTTCACCTATAGACCCATCAGGGAATCGAACCCCGGACCTCTAGCATACTAGTCAAACGCGCTAACGACTGCCCTACTTAGGAAGAAATAAAAAATCAATTAAAATTTAAAAAATTCAAAACAATTGATTCAGATAAATAAATTAACATATAATAAAAAAATTATAATAATAATATATAAAATAGGTTGAAGCGCTGTTTCACAATGCGCTCATTGTCCTGTCACTACTAAAATCGACAATAGATTTGAAGTATGATGAAATAATCGTTAAACAATGACAAAATTGTACATTTTTTGCAAGACAGGAAGTTGATATTGCGTTAGGATAACCTATATACACCTAGGACAATGGTTAGCAGCTATGCCGGATCGATAATGGTCAGCTAATGCAACCCTAATACACCTGACGAAGAGGCCAAACCTCTTTTAGTGCTAGCCACAGACCTATCCAAAATTGGATCCGTGCTAGCTCATGAGGAACTCTCACGAGAAGTGGTATCATACAACGCTCACTCCTTTCAACAACGTCATAAATCAAAAAACTTGATTTTTCAGGAGAGCGTTTTTAAAGTTTGAAAATATAATGCAATGTTTTAAAAATAAATATCAAGCCACTTATTAAACTTTTTACTGTGCAACAGATCCTATGAGGTAAAACCTGAAGGTTTATTCTCCATTTGAAAAATATTTAGTATATTTCAAAAAATAATTAAGCAATACTTTTTCTTCAAAATGCAAAAACAACAGTTTCTGCCCTGTAGCGGGTAAATATTAAGTTAAAAATATGCCACTTTTGATGGGTTATAGTACATTTTCTGGGCATTTCGAAAATATAAACAACTGAAAATTGACGATTTTTGATTTATGACGTTCTTGAAAGGAGTGAGCGACATGATAAAATGAAGAACATTAAACCAAGCTAGGACACAAAATGACAAAATGCAAAAACCCTCTTCTAGTGGAACGGAAGGCCTGTTGAGGACAGTCAGCAGTCCGGCTTCTCCTGAGGAGTGCCACGTGGTTTCCTCCCAGCAATGAGCAAATGCTGACAAGTTCCTGATTGGCCCACACTAGATTATCCCTCCTGTTCCCAACACAGATTCAAATAAAACGTATTCTTCGCTAGAGGAAACAAAATCTATCTCGACAAAACAACATCTCATCAAAGATGAAGAAGAAAATTCTACCCACAAACTCTACCCATTATTGACAACCACACTACTCAAATTCTTGGTTCCATATATATGATCCAATTTTAAAACATTGTTCTTGAATCACTAGAACTTCACTAGAAACATCTATTGGCGAGATGAAAAGAAGCTTTTTATTAAGCAGAAACTCTTATATAAGTATGTGAGGTCCGAATCCTGGAGTATAATCACACACACGAGAAACGCCAGAAATATCATTTTCATTTTTATTATTTAAGCTTATAATTTGTCCGCCTCCGTAGCGTAATGGTCAGCACGCTCGGCTACCGTTCTGGAGGTCCCGGGTTCGATTCCCAGGAGGGGATCAAATAAATAAAAGTGATTTTTTCACTCTATATTCATTCAATATTACCCTGGACTGGTACCTGAAGCGGAGGGCTGATCACCTTTCCTTCGTGTGTTTATATCATGCAGTGTCCTATGGACCATTGGGGTGTGGATAAGGGTTAAAAAAAACCTTATAATTAGACCAGATAATTTATTCACAACATTTTGAGTGTGCCCGAATACTTGTTCACAAAATCTGGATTATCTCCAATTACAGGAGTTATTAATAACTCCTGTAATTGGAGATAATCCAGATTTTGTGAACAAGTAACTGGACACACTCAAAATGTTGTAAAAAATCTAATAATCGATCTATAACAGAGGCCAACAAAATTAAATAAAAATCTTTTGAGAAGGCAATGAATGAGATAATAGTATGCACACTTGAGAATGGAACCATCCAGACTCCCCCACATCGCACTGCACGGCCAACCCTAAGGTAGAGATGCTTTGACAGCTGGGAATCGACATCGCAGGAAGCTAATCCCTCTTAAAAACAGGCCACAAGGCCTACACCAAGCAGAAGATGAAGAAGAAGCCATGATTTTGATGGTGTTTAAATTCTGCTTAATTTAGCAATGAACTGTCTTGTCATAGCGCATCGTAGCTGCGCAGTATACACAGTACTTAGCATCACAGATAAGTGCACACTTGTCAGTGTGTGCGCATTGTATGATCAGTCTGAAATGCACTCTGTGGGTGTGTGAGTGCGAGGGAATGCGACCATTGGTGCCCAACCGTGCTTGATGACTGGCGCTGTTAAGACAGCCAAGAATATTTTTAATTTTATTTCTTTGTAAATGCAGTTAGTTGGTAAATTACATTTTTTATATCAATTTTTTTTAAATAAAGAGAAATATTTGTAAAATAAAAATGTAACCTTGTTTTAAAATCACTATTGGTATTTTATTATAACTTAACTATAATGTCTACCGGTTTCGAAGCTAACCGCTTCTTTGTCTTGATAAAGAAGCGGTTAGCTTCGAAACCGGTAGACATTATAGTTAAGTTATAATAAAATACTTATAGTGATTTTAAAACAAAGTAAAATTTTAATTAAAAAATGGAAAATCACAAAGTTAGTGCTTAAAAATAAATTATAGAAAAATTGTGTTTTTATTGTTTACACAAATATATCAATGTCATACTATTTCTGTGAGCCTAAGCGGCTCATTATTAGAAATAGGTATCAAATTGTGGTAGAGTGGGTTCGAACCGAGAAACTCTGACTTAAGAGTTCGCTACATTAACCACGGGACCACAACGCAACACTTAAAAAAAACTTTTATTTCGTTTTATTGTGTTTTAGTCTTGATTAGCTTTAAACCCATGTCCCAAAATGAGTAGTAGAAATTACTCATCAGGAATATTATATATGGCTCACTCCTTTCAACAACGTCATATATCAAAAAACTTGATTTTTCAGGAGAACGTTTTTAAAGTTTAAAAATATAAGACAACGTATTAAAAATAAATATCAAGCCACTTATTGAACTTTTTACTGCGTAACATATATTTTTAGGTAAAACCTGAAAGTTTTTTCTTCATTTGAAAAATATTTAGTTTATTTAAAAAAATAATTAAACAATACCTTTTCTTCAAAAAGCAAAAACAACATTTTCTGCCCTGTAGCGGGTAAATACTAAGTTAAAAATATGCCTCTTTTGCTGGGATATAGTTTATTTTCTGGGCATTCCGGAAACATGCACAACTGAAAATTGACGATTTTTGATTTATGACGTTCTTGAAAGGAGTGAGCGATATGTGACTTATGTATGTAATATGTTTTGGAATAAATAAATTTTAATAAATATATATAAATTTATACACACACACATATATATATATATATATATATATATATATATATATATATATATATATATATATATATATATATATATATATATATATATATATATATATATATATATATATATATGTATATGTATATGTATATATATATATATATATATATATACATACAGTAGAACCTTATAACGAGCATAATTCGTTCCAGCATCTTACTCGCTAAGCGAAACTTTTTTTCCCCATAGAAATCCATTTAAAATACGATAACGCGTTCCATGCCGAAAGAAAACATAATTTATATGTAATTTTTAATAAAAATTTATATATTTTTAAAGACTATCAGTAATTGTTTGCTGTCGTTCAGCTGATTTTTTTTGCACAAGTTACGACTTGTGCAAAAAAACGGTTGCGCGCCTCTTCCGCGGTTATTCTCGCCTGCAGCCCTGCGGCGTAGTGTGGCGTACCAATGCACTGCGCGGCGGTGTGCGTGCGCCGCGCTGGTAACTGGGTCAGCGGGTGAATAGCACCGCACAAGGACGGCAGGGGTAGGCAGATAACTACTGACTACTCATTGCGCTATCAAACAGCGCCGAATCGCTATCTTGTTTGTTCGAGCGGTGCCAAAGTCTGCGCTCGAATATACTCTGTGCATATTATTTTTTGACATCTCATCAAAGATGAAGAAGAATATGGAAGTTTACGGGGCTGATGACCGTCATAGGCTGGTTTAAGTGATCACTTTATACACGTGTAACATTCACCAATTCTACCCATTATTTGACAACCACACTACTCAATTCTTGGAAGTTCCATATATAGATGTCTCATATACATATAAGTCCTAACTAACTAACCATCACGCCGCTTCCCCGCAGGGGTAGGCAGAGAGAATCGAACGCCACACCACTCTGTCCTTGCAAACATTCTTTGCCTCTTCTACATTCATGCATCTCCTCATACATACCCGACGATTATTACGACTCCTGACCCGGCCGCTTTCAAGTATTTGACATATCTGATTGTGCCAAGTTTTCCTCGGTCGTCCTCTGCTTCTTTTTCCAACTACATTCGCCTCATAAATTTGTTTAACCGTTCTTTCTTCACTCATACGCTCCACATGTCCAAACCATCTCAACACACCTTATATCATTAGTCCTATATATGGATATGAACCAATTTAGAAATTGTTCTTGAATCACTAGAACTTCACTAGAGACATCTATTGGTGAGATATAAAGAAGCTTTTTATTGAGCAGAAACTCTTATATCATTATTATATTCTTCTTCATCTTTGATGAGATGTCAAAAAAGTTCTATATATCGTAGTCGTACAGGAGAAAGTGACCAACTACCAAAACGTAAAATGTTCAGGAGGGCCATTTAAGTCACTTTTGCTTGGCAACAAAATAAACATCAATGCAGTTAGTCATTTTTACCAAGTCAATATATTATACTTCCAAGTTTAAAATCCTTTGGGATGTTTTTCAGGGCAATATTAAGCTAGTAAGATATCAAATAGTCAATGATCACGTTATTGTACACAAATGCACTTGGTCACTTTCTCCTGTACGACTACGATATGTAAGATGGAAGATGTGGTTTGGTGGGGAAGATTACTAGTTACTTGATCTTGCCAACTTTTCCTCGCTCTTCCTCTGCCCCTATTACGAAATACATTCGCCTCAAATTTGTGTTGCTATTCTCTCTTCGCTCATTCGTTCCACATGTCCAAAACATTTCAACACACCTTTCTTAATTTTATCGATAGTACAAAATTTTCAGTGTTACCCAATACGAATATATATATATATATATATATATATATATATATATATATATATATATATATATATATATATATATATATATATATATATATATATATATATATATATATATATATATATATATATATATATATATATATATAAATGGCCCTCCTGAACATTCTACATTTTGTTAGTTGGTCACTTTCTCCTGTGCGACTGCGATATTTCTCGATGGACAGAACGGTGTGGCGTTTTATTCTTTCTACTTACCCCTGAGGAGGTTTTTGAATGTCACCTTTCCATACTTGGTCTATGTATGCCTTTCATCAAGTACCATATATACCTGACCAAGGCTGAATCTGTATCATAACAGTTCTCACCTGGAGGCATCACACAGACACAGAGCATATGTGTTGATAAATCCATTTAAAACTCCCTTCTAAAATTGATAACATGACATAATGACGTCCTATTAGCGATGTGTAGAGTAGGGTAAGTCGCCTAATATCGACCGATACCTTTATTAAGATATTTTTATTTATTTATTTATATAAATTGTAACATTTATTTAAAGGAACAATTATAAAACATATTAAAAATATTATTATTTTTTTGCAGAGATCTACCAAGCCACATGGCTGAATGAAGTGATCTATTTGAAACAGATATTATAAATATAAGACAATAATACATGTCGGGTTGTGGTCCCGTGGTTAGTGTCGCAGACTCTCAAGTCAGAGATTCTCGGTTCGAACCAACTCTACCACAATTTGATACCTATTTCTAATAATATTTACTATAATTTCTCTTGTCCGCCTCCGTAGTGTAATGGTCAGCACGCTCGGCTACCGTTCTGGAGGTCCCGGGTTCGATTCCCAAGGGGGGTAAAATAAATATAAGTGATTTTTTCACTGTAATATTTATTCAATATTATTACCCTGGACTGGTACCTGAAGCGGAGGGCTGATCACCTTTCCTTCATGTGTAAACGATCAAGATAACACTGCGTTTATATGACGCAGTGCCCTATGTACCGTTGGGGTGCGGATAAGGGTTTTATTATTTTATTATTATGTATAATTTCTCACAGAAATAAAATAAAATTTAAATATTTGTGTTAATAAAAAAACACAAATATTTCTCTTTGTTCAAAAAAACACACATACTTTATGGACAACATTTGAGTGTGTCCAAATCCTTGTTCACAATCTGGATTTTCTCTACCTAGGAGTTATGTTAACATTTTCACATCTCAACATAGATGAAGAAGAATATGTAAATCTTCTTCATGTATGTTGAAAAAAGCATTACCGATAAAATTAAGGTTTGAGGTTTAAGGTTAATTAAAAGGTTTGGGCATATGGAACGAATGAGTGAAGAAAGAACGGTAAGAATAATTTATAATGCAAATATAGTCAAAAATATAACTCAAAAGTGAAAAAAAATCCAGTAAATAAATCAATTTACAGAAATAGCGAAATATTTATCACAAAAGAGACGATATTTTCATTGTTACTTTATAATGTTTGATTTTAAAGTATCAAATGTCCGAATATGGGGAATTAGACCCTAATATGGGTATGCTGTTTACGCTACATGCATGTAAATACTTATGAACATAATAAGGCCATAAGTGCACACAAATCTTTGTACATACAATTTATCTCCTAGGGCAAAAACGCAAGGTTAAATGGAGTGCATTAAATACGAAAAAAAATATATGTATATATATATATATGTATAGTCCGCCTCCGTAGTGTAATGGTCAGCACGCTCGGTTACCGTTTTGGAGGTCCCGGGTTCGATTCGCAGAGGTGGGTCTAATAAATATAAGTGATTTTATCACTCTAATATTTATTGAATATTACCTGAAGCGGAGGGCTGATAACCTTTCCTTCGTGTCCACGATCCTTCCACGATCAAGATAACACTGCGTTTATATAATGCAGTGCCCTATGCACCATTGGGGTGCGGATAAGGGTTCAATTTATATATATATTTATGTATATACATAAATACATATATATATATATATATATATATATATATATATATATATATATATATATATATATATATATATATATATATATATATATATATATATATATATATATATATATATATATATATATATATATATATATATATATATATATATATATATATATATATATATATATATATATATATATATATATATATATATATATATATATATATATAACAAATTTATGGAGCGAATGTAGTTGGAAAAAGAAGCAGAGGACGACCGAGGAAAACTTGGCACAATCAGGTATGTCAAATACTTGAAAGCGGCCGGGTCAGGAGTCGTAATAATCGTCGGGTATGTATGAGGAGATGCATGAATGTAGAAGAGGCAAAGAATGTTTGCAAAGACAGAGTGGTGTGGCGTTCGATTCTCTCTGCCTACCCCTGCGGGGAAGCGGCGTGATGGTTAGTTAGTTAGTTAGTTTATATATATATATACATATATACACATATTATATAATGCAGTGCCCTATGCACCATTGGGGTGCGGATAAGGGTTCAATTTATATATATATTTATGTATATACATAAATACGTATATATATATATATATATATATATATATATATATATATATATATATATATATATATATATATATATATATATATATGTATATATATATATTTATATATATATATATATATACACATATTAATATTTGTCGGCTACCGTTCTGGTGGTCCCGGGTTCGATTCTCAGGGGGGGTCAAATAAATAAAAATGATTTTTTCACTGTAATATTTATTCAATATTGTCCTGGACAGATAAAATAAACTCAAAAAGAGGTCTTTAAAAAGTTTTATTTTTACATTAAAATAAGACTCTTCAGTTTGTATTTTAAACTATCGATGAGAACATCGTAGTTCTCGAAACTAGTCATGTTTACATTAATAAACTCAAAAAAGTAGTCTTACACAAATATTTCATTTTTATATTAAAATCATCAATCATCTCACAAAGCTAATACCAAATCTAACTAACTAACTAACTAACCATCACGCCGCTTCCCCGAAGGAGTAGGCAGAGAGAATAGAACGCCACACCACTCTGTCTTTGCAAACATTCTTCGCCTCTTCCACGTTCATGAATCTCCTCATACATACCCGCCGATTGTCACGACTCCAAACCTGACCACTTTCAAGTATTTGGCATACCTGATCGTGCCATGTTTTTCTCGGTCTTCCTCTGCTCTTTTTTCCACTTACATTTGCCTCATAAATTTGTTTTACCGTTCTTTCCTCACTCATTCGTTCTACATGTCCAAACCATCTCAACACACCTTTCTTAATTTTATCGATAATGCTTATCTCAGCTTCGCATTCCTTCCTTATTTCACTATTCGCACATCTATCATACATCTAATAGCAAATAAATAACTAAAAAAACCTTTTTTTTCTAATATCGCTCACTCTTTTCAAGAACGTCATAAATCAAAAAACTTGATTTTTCAGGAGAACATTTTTAAAGTTTAAAAATATAATACAATGTATTAAAAATAAATATCAAGCCACTTATTGAACTTTTTACTGTGCAACAGATCTTTTTAGGTAAAACCTGAAGGTTTTTTTTCCATTTGAAAAATATTTAGTATATTTAAAAAAATAATTAAACAATACCTTTTCTTCAAAATGCAAAAACAACACTTTCTGCCCTGTAGCGGGTAAATATTAAGTAATAAAATATGCCTCTTTTGCTGGGATATAGTACATTTTCTGGGAATTCCGAAAACATGCACAACTGAAAATAGACGATTTTTTATTTATGACGTTCTTGAAAGGAGTGAGCGATATATTATGCGCACTCGCCTTGTATAGCTTGTAACGTATTATTTGCGCTTATGTAAGGTCGTTATATCAACCGATTCCGTAATAGCGGAGTCAATGATCCGAAAAATCGTAAAGCAGCAAAAAATCAGTACCGTGAATCACTCAGTCCGTTACCACGTACTCGCATCTATATAACGGACTACCATGAAACCGGTTATCGAGTATTTTCTAATATTTAACGGGTCTAACTGTCTCGATAACCAACTGACCACTGTGCCGCTCACCGCAGCGATAGACGGAGAGGATAGAACGCGATAAACATGACCGTTTGGCACTTTTAACATACTTCTAACTGCAGAAAGTGAAGTTGACTTTTAATGCCTTCAATTGGTTGATATTTTGAATAAATAAAAATTTATGTTAACGAATTTTATTGATGTATGAGGAGATACATGAACGCGGAAGAGGCGAAGAATGTTTGCAAAGATATAGTGGTGTGGCGTTCTATTCTCTCTGCCTACCCCTGCGGGGAAGCGGCGTGATGGTTAGTTAGTTAGTTAGATAATTTTATTGATTAATTTTTAAAAAATACATTATGTTGAATTTAATTTTAACGATATTTTTTTTAAATTTTGGTATCGACTAAAGAAAATAAAAAAAAGTGACATTGAATTCTAAACATATATATATATTGATTTGGCGATTAATTTGTATAACTAAATTTATGAATCGGTGGTTCATTTTCTTGTGGAAAATTCGCCTTCGTAAATACGTTGTTTTCGTAAGTTGGTAATGAATGACGTCACAGAAACGATGGACTTATTTTAATATTGGTAACATTGCTAAATTATTGGCGGCTCTATTTGTTGATGTCTATGGTCCCCCCTCCCCTCATATTTGTATAACACAAATGGTAGTGTAGTGGTAAACAAACAATCCACACTACTACTATTACAGCTCTATAAACCATAGACAGTAAACCATATGACGTCATAAAACGTTCGATGACGGAATTTTGATGACGTATGCGAACGCACGTTTTTCGTTTTATTAAAATGTGTAAAGTTTAAACCTTCATATCTCCCTTAGTTCCCTACAGATTTCAATAAGAATGCCACCGATAGTCTTGTGATTTTTCATATTAATCTAACTAACTAACTAACCATCACGCCGCTTCCCCGCAGGGGTAGGTAGAGAGAATAGAGCGCCACACCACTCTGTCCTTGCAAACATTATTCGCCACTCCCACGTTCATGCATCTCCTCATACATACCCGCCGATTGTTACGACTCCTAACCTGACCACTTTCAAGTATTTGGCATACCTGATCGTGCCATGTTTTTCTCGGTCTTCCTCTGCTTCTTTTCCCACTAACATTCGCCTCATAAATTAGTTTTACCGTTCTTTCCTCACTCATTCGTTCTACATGTCCAAACCATCTCAACACACCCTACTTAACTTTATCGATATTGCTTGTCTCAGCTTTGCATTCCTTCCTTATTTCACTATTCGCACATCTATCATACATCGTTATGTCGCACGTTCTTCTGAGAGATCGCATTTCGACTTGATATTAATTCGTTTGCCAATAAACCAATTTGGTATTGTTTGGACATGTTAGTATCTGGAAGAAGAACTTTTCTTTAGATTCAAGTATTTTTCACCCTTAAAAAGTTGGAAAAATTCTGTTTTCTTTAAAAATGGTTTCTACTTTTGGAACTTTGATTTTATTTAAAAAAAATATATATGTGTGTTTTATTATTTACACAAATATTTCAATTTCATACTATTTCTGTGAGCCTAAGCGGCTCATTATTAGAAATAGGTATCAAATTGTGGTAGAGTGGGTTCGAACCGAGAAACTCTGACTTAAGAGTCCGCGACACTAACCACGGGACCACAACCCAATTGAAAATATATGATAATTGATATGTTGGATTAGTTGGCACCAGGACTCCGTTGTGCACTGCCAGGTAAGCAGTTTGTAGAAATATTTTTCGCCCTTAAAAAGTTAGAAAAATGCTGTTTTTTTAAATGGTGTCTACATTGGTACTATGCTCACTCCTTTCAACAACGTCATATATAAAAAAAACTTGATTTTTCAGGAGATCGTTTTTAAAGTTTAAAAATATAAGAAAATGTATTAAAAAATAAATATCAAACAACTTATTAAACTTTTTACTGTGCAACAGATCTTTTTAGGTAAAACCTGAAGGTTTTTTCTCCATTTGAAAAATATTTAGTGTATTTAAAAAAATAATTAAACAATACCTTTTCTTCAAAATGCAAAAACAACACTTCCTGCCCTGTAGCGGGTAAATATTAAGTTAAAAATATGCCTCTTTTGCTGGGATATAGTACATTTTCTGGGCATTCCGAAAACATTGAACTGAAAATTGACGATTTTTGGTTTATGGCGTTGTTGAAAGGAGTGAGCAACTTGGGATATTGAAAATAATAAATTTGTTGGAAAGTTTGGATTAGTTGGAACCAGGACTCCGTTGTGGGCCGCCAGTTTAGCATTTAGTAGAAATATTGTGTTTATATAATCGACACAGCCCGAGGCGGAGTGATTCGACTAGTCGTAGAAAGTTGTACACGATTTTGGGCCCTCGGGCGATAGAAATTAAGGTAAAAAATTGCGTGGCGGTTATGGTAGAGTAAAAAAAACTACTTTCGAAATTCGACAAGTAACTTTATGCAACTTGGTTCCAATAAGGCAGGGGATCCAACGAGCGATGTGTAATATTACGTGCCTCGAATAAAGCTTCCTATTATCGTGTCGTAGATGTATTTTTTGTACTATTTTTTGACATTTCATCAAAGATTTTTTTAATTTTTAATTTTTATTTATTTTTATTTATTTGGAAAACCAACAGAGAACAATAAAATATATCGCTCACTCCTTTCAAGAACGTCATAAATCAAAATTCGTCAATTTTCAACTATGCATGTTTTCGGAATGCCCAGAAAATGTAATATATCTCAGCAAAAGAGCATATTTTTAACTTCATATTTATCCGCTTCAGGGCAGAAAGTTTTTGTTATTGCATTATGAAGAAAAGGTATTATTTGATAATTTTTTTAAATATACTAAATATTTTTTAAATGGAGAAAAAACCTTCAGGTTTTACCTAAAAAGATCTGTTGCACAGTAAAAAGTTCAACAAGTGGCTTGATATTTATTTTTAATACATGGTATTATATTTTTTAACATTAAAAACGTTCTGCTGAAAAATCTACTTTTTTGATCTATGACGTTCTTGAAAGGAGTGAGCGATATGTATAGAATAAAAAAGGTATAAACTAGATTACTTTATCAGATGGTACACGTTTTAAAGTGCTCTCAGATGTCGTTCTCAAGCATGTTTGCATTGTCAACTTTGCTTTTCAAATATAACGGAGATTTACCGGATATCGTCTTTCAGGCCATATCCCTTATTACTGAATAAGTACAGTGTGTTTAAAAAATAATCATCTCATAAATAATGTTAGTGGGAAAAAGAGGAAGACCGAGAAAAATATGACTAGATCAGGTATGCCAAATACTTGAACGTGGTCAGGTTAGGAGTCGTTTTTTTTACATTACCTAACGTCCAAGTGACTCTGAAATCTAGCTACGGCTTAAGCAACACCGTTTATCATGTCCCTACTATATATATATAGTGGGGACATATATATACTATATATATATATATATATATATATATATATATATATATATATATATATATATATATATATATATATATATATATATATATATATATATATATATATATATATATATATATATATATATATATATATATATATATATATATATATATACCAATAATTTAGATCAATATGTTATGTTATTGGGAAAAGAAGCAGAGGAAGACCGAGAAAAATATAGCACGATCAGGTATGCCAAATACTTGAAAGCGGTCAGGTTAGGAGTCGTAACAATCGGCGGGTATGTATGAGGAGATGCATGAACGTGGAAGAGGCGAAGAATGTTTGCAAGGACAGAGTGGTGTGGCGCTCTATTCTCTCTGCCTACCCCTGCGGAGAAGCGGCGTGATAGTTAGTTAATTAGTTAGTTTAAATAATCGTGGCAACGAAATCAACTCTGATAGGTATAAATGTATAATATATCGTAGTCGTACAGGAGAAAGTGACCAACTAACAAAACGTAAAATGTTCAGGAGGGCCATTTAAGTCACTTTTGCTTGGCAACAAAATAAACATCAATGCAGTTAGTCATTTTTACCAAGTCAATATATTATACTTCCGAGTTTAAAATCCTTTGGGATGTTTTTCAGGGCAATATTTAGCTAGTAAGATATCAAATAGTCAATGATCACGTTTTTGTAAAAAAATCACTTGGTCACTTTCTCGTGTATGACTACGATATGTATCTTCAAACCTATATCTTCACTCGATGGTCACAAAATACCTCCGATGTACCCGATAAATTCAGATTATTACAAATATTATTTTTTAAAACTAACTAACTAACTAACTAACCATCACGCCGCTTTCCCGCAGGGGTAGGCAGAGAGAATAGAGCGCCACACCACTCTGTCCTTGCAAACATTCTTCGCCTCTTACAGCATTTAAGATATGATTTTTTTCGTTTTATGCGAGTACCAAGACACATGTTGGGCACCGTTAGTTTACATTGGATAATGGTTGATATTTATTGATCAAAAGGTGTATTTTTTGTTTGATCTTACATCGGATTTGGGATTTTGGCGCAGGTGCGTTAAATTCAATATGTTTTTACCTGTTGATACTGCTCTATCCTCTCATATTACGGATGCACTATTGTGTAATTGAATAACGCCCACGTTTGTTCAATGCGTTCTAAGGGCTAGTGTAGGATGCACATATCGCTCACTCCTTTCAAGAACGACATAAATAAAAAAACTTGATTTTTCAGGAGAACGTTTTTAAAGTTTAAAAATATAATACAATGTTTTAAAAATAAATATCAAGCCACTTATAAAACTTTTTACTGTGCAACAGATCTTTTTAGGTAAAACCTGAAAGTTTTTTCTCCATTTGAAAAATATTTAATTTATTTAAAAAAATAATTAAACAATACATTTTCTTTAAAATGCAAAAACAACATTTTCTGCCCTGTAGCGGGTAAATATTACGTTAAAAATATGCCTCTTTTGCTGGGATATAGTACATTTTCTGGGCGTTCCGAAAACATGTACAACTGAAAATTTTCGATTTTTGATTTATGACGTTCTTGAAAGGAGTGAGCGATATATAAAATAAAACCCATTCGGGGATCCAAAATTAATGATCTGAGAAGGTACTTAATGGAAAGATATACAAATATTTAGTGATTACTCATATTTCCTTATTTCGTTTTTACCTTATGTTTTTTTATATTTTCTCATTTGTTTATTTTAAATATGCTTCTTGTGCCTATTTATTATACCTGTTTATAGTTTTTATATTTTGCCATGTGTTAGCATTAGTTTCGATTATTTAAAAAAAAAATTGTAACTTTATTATTTGTGTTCCAGTCTTGTTGACCTTAATCCCATGTCCCAAAATGAGAAATACAAATTACTCATCGGGAATATTGTATGTATATATGATTTACGTATGATTTACGTGAAGAAAGAACGGTTAAACAAATTTATGGAGCGAATGTAGTTGGAAAAAGAAGCAGAGGACGACCGAGGAAAACTTGGCACAATCAGGTATGTCAAATACTCGAAAGCGGCCGGGTCAGGAGTCGTAATAATCGTCGGGTATGTATGAGGAGATGCATGAATGTAGAAGAGGCCAAGAATGTTTGCAAAGACAGAGTGGTGTGGCGTTCGATTCTCTCTGCCTACCCCTGCGGGGAAGCGGCGTGACGGTTAGTTAGTTAGTTAGTTTGATTTACGTATGTAATATGTTTTGAAATAAATAAATTAAATAAATGTATATATTTGTATTGTACCTTTGATACTGCCTCCTGAAGTATGTGGTTGCTGGTTCTGTTGCATATTTGTCTGCGATTGCTGCTCCAACTTTGAGCTTACACTGCTCCACATCTCAAACATCGTAGACGAATTCATTTTGAATAAAAAAATAAAGAAAAAAATCCACAAAACTAACGTTTTTATCGCGTTATGTCGATAACACAACGATAAAACCCACTCGAAAATACGACTATATAATCCACACGAAAATACACTTTTTTACACAGCTAATTTGTTTATTTTTTCATATAAAATTATTTTATATTATATTATCTTTGCGTATGGTAACTTTTGTTTTATTTATTTATTATGACGAATTTTTATTTATTTTTAAATATTTATTCGAAGAGATCATTTACTATATCAAATTTATTTTAAAGCCTCTAATTTGTATCTTATTTTGTTTATTTTTTATTACTTATATATTACTTTAACAGGAGTAGGGTGTAAATATATATATATTCTTATGAATAGTCTTAAAAAACGTAAATATTTATAAGTTTTCAACACGTTTGAACATTATTGTACAGTCAGAAGCGATTTATGACGAATGCAGGATATAGTTTATCGATCAAAAGGGTTGAAAATGTGTCTTTTAAAAAAGTTTTTTTCGCCACAGCACTCCACAGTTGTTCACGTTTTAAGTATTAAGTATTTTTTCCATTTTATTTCTCGACCGGTGCTTAAAACAGATTGCGTCTCTTCGTTTTTTCTTCATAACTAATATTTTTTTGAGAATACAGGGTGTTCACTTATTCGTAGAATTAAATTAACAGTATTTCACTCAAACGTCACTTGGAATTCATGAAAAAATCACTGGGTTTATTTAAAAAATTATCTTTTTCCGCATCACTGTAAATCAAAAATATTTATTCTTAAAAATTAAAAATTATGAGCTTTAAATTTTAAATAAGACTAAAATATATTTGTCCCTTCCGTAGTGTAATGGTAAGCTACTCGTATACCGTTATGGAGGTCCCGGGTTCGATGCCCAAGGGGGGTCAAAAAAATATATGTGATTTTGTCACTCTAATATTTATTTAATAATTACCCCTATTATTTATTTAATATTACCTGAAGCGGAGGGCTGATCACCTTTCCTTCAGTGTTAACGATCGAGATAATACTGCGTTTATATGATGCAGTGCCCTATGCACCATTGGGGTGCGGATAAGGGTTTGAACGAATGAAAATTACATATTAGCTGTTCCGCCTCATGTGTGGTATAATTGATGGTTTACGTTTTACACTGTATTCAAAATATAAAACCATATTTAAACTTCGTGTGATGTAATTAAAAGTGTTATGATATAAACTAATTATGAACCAATTTATAAACGATTACTTTAAAATAAAACAAAGGAATTAATATTAATACGAGTATGTATAATAAGAGATTTTTTACACTGTTTTTGAAATATAAAACCACGTTTTAAACATGATGTGATAAAATTTTGATTATTATTCAAAACTAATTATAAACCTTATTTTTAAACGGTTTTTATAAAACAAAACAAAGAAATTATTGTAGATTTAGATGTTTTTTGTTAAACACTGTATTAAAAATATAAAACCACGTTTTAAACTTAATGCGATAAAATTTAGAGTGTTATGATAAAACTCATTAAAACTTATTTTTAAAACGATTTTTACAAAACATAACAAAGGGATTCATGAAGATACGAGTTTATACATATTAAGATATGTTTTACACTATATGTGAAATATAAAACCACGTTTTAAACATGATGTGATAAAATTTTGAGTATTATTCAAAACTAATTATAAACCTTATTTTTAAACGGTTTTATTAAACAAAACAAAGAAATTATTGTAGATTTAGATGTTTTTTGTTAAACACTGTATTAAAAATATAAAACCACGTTATAAACTTAATGCGATAAAATTTAGAGTGTTATGATAAAACTCATTAAAATTTATTTTTAAACGATTTTTACGAAACATAACACAGAGATTAATAAAGATACGAGTTTGTACATATTAAGATATATTTTACACTATATTTGAAATATAAAACCACTTTTTAAACTTGATGTGATAAAATTTAAAGTGTTATTATAAAAATAATCAGAATCTATATTTAAACGACTTTTACAAAACAAAACAAAGAGATTCATGAAGATACGAGTTTGTATATATTAAGATATGTTTTACACTATATTTGAAATATAAAACCACGTTTTAAACTTGATGTGATGAAATTTATAGTGTTATTATAAAACTAATCATAATCTATATTTAAACGACTTTTACAAAACAAAACAAAGAGATTAATGTAGATTTAGGATATGTTTTACGTTAAACACTGTATTTTTAATATAAAACCGCGTTTTGAATCTTGATGTGATAAAATTTAAAGTGTTATTATAAAACTAATCATAATCTATATTTAAACGACTTTTACAAAACAAAACAAAGAGATTAATGTAGATTTAGGGTATGTTTTACGTTAAACACTGTATTTTTAATATAAAACCGCGTTTTGGACTAGATGCGATGTATTTTTGAGTATAACTCCCTGAATCATATGCCGAAATGATTATTTTTGATGTACGTTTTATGGTTGGATGTTATATTATTTTTAGGTGACACAAAGATGCACTGGGTTGTACGAACCGCAATAGATAAGACGTCTGTGCTATACTGAGATTTTAGTTAGTGTCGTTCCTAGAAACGTGGGCGCAAGCGCGTATCGATCCAGTGCATATATGTGCATTTTGCACACTGCGCTTCTTGCATACTTTGCATTCTTTTTCCCTCTTTACGTCACTCTTAAAGAAATGATGGAAAAAATGCAGTGTTAGCCATAAAAAAACCCTATTTTAGAGTGAAATTGGAGGACTTTAAATGATTATAATACTCTTTCTATAATAGTTATAAGACATAGGAACACAGATAATATTGTACTCTAATTTATTGCATAGTTTCACGAGTAACCTGCTCCGCGCGTATTCACTGTATTGTAGTATTTAACGTTAGAAAAAGGTCCCTATTTTAGAGTGAAATTGGAGGACTTTAAATGATTATAATTCTGTTTCTACAATAGTTATAAGACATAGGAACACAGATAATATTGTACTCTAATTTATTGCATAGTTTCACGAGTAACCTGCTCCGCGCGTATTCACTGTATTGTAGTATTTAACGTTAGAAAAAGGTCCCTATTTTAGAGTGAAATTGGAGGACTTTAAATGATTATAATTCTGTTTCTACAATAGTTATAAGACATAGGAACACAGATAATATTGTACTCTAATTTATTGCATAGTTTCACGAGTAACCTGCTCCGCGCGTATTCACTGTATTGTAGTATTTAACGTTAGAAAAAGGTCCCTATTTTACAGTGAAATTGGAAGACTTTAAATGATTATAATTCTGTTTCTACAATAGTTATAAGACATAGGAACACAGATAATATTGTACTCTAATTTATTGCATAGTTTCACGAGTAACCTGCTCCGCGCGTATTCACTGTATTGTAGTATTTAACGTTAGAAAAAGGTCCCTATTTTAGAGTGAAATTGGAGGACTTTAAATGATTATAATTCTGTTTCTACAATAGTTATAAGACATAGGAACACAGATAATATTGTACTCTAATTTATTCTCGATTATCGATTATCGATTCTTGATTCTTTATTATAGATTCTTGATTCTCGATCTTCGATTATCGATTCTTGATTATTGATTCTCGATTATTGACTCCCGATTCTTGCTTCTTGATTCCCAATTATCTATAAATGATTATCGATTATCGATTCTAGATTCTTGATTAACGATTATTGACTCTCGATTCTTGCTTCTCGATTCTCAATTATTTATGAATGATTATCGATTCACGATTGTCGATTATCGATTATCGATCCTTGGCACTCGATTCTCGCCTCTCGCCTCTCGACTCCCGTTTGCCGACCGCTGGCAAGTGTCAGTGTGTGTCCGTCACATCCCGACTGCAGTACGGGCGCGTGTTGCGGCAACAAGTATGGTACGGGAGGCGTGTGTGTATTATACATATATGTATATGCGTACCACATACGTGAGTGGGTATCGGAAATGGGTCGCAGACTAAAATAATAAGGACGCCGCGATGGCTTCTGTTCCCCGTTCGGAGAAACTTCAAACGAATCTTGTATTCACTTTTTATACACTTGCTTTAATTGATTCGACAGTAACTTTATCGTAATATCAATCCATTTTTAATGTAAGTTTTACTGTCAACATTTTGAGTGTGTCCAAATACTTGTTCACAAAATCTGTATTATCTCCAATTAATTGGAGATAATCCAGATTTTGTGAACAAGTATTTGGACACACTCAAAATGTTGTAAATAAATTATCTGGTCAAATTTTAAGCTTAAATAATAAAAATGAAAATGATATTTTCTGGCGTTTCTCATGTGTGTGATTATAATCCAGGATTCGGACCTCACATACTAATATAAGAATTTAATTTTTTTTAATTATACCCTTATCTGCACCTCAATGGTGCATAGGGCACTGCGTCATACAAACGCAGTGTTATCTTGATCGTTTACACATGAAGGAAAGGTGATCAGCCCTCCGCTTCAGGTACCAGTCCAGGGTAATATTGAATAAATATGACAGTGAAAAAAATATAAGAATTACTGATTAATAAAAAGCTTCTTTACATCTCAACAAAAGATGTCTCTAGTGAAGTGCTAGTGATTCAAAAACAAAGTTTTTTAAATTGGTTCATATACCAATATAGAACTTCCAAGAATTTGAGTAGTGTGGTTGTCAATAATGGGTAGAATTGGTGAATGTTACACGTGTGCAAAGTGATCACTTAAACCAGCCTATGACGGTCGCCAGCTCCGTAAATGCTCAGACTTCCATATTCTTCTTCATCTTTGATGAGATGTCAAAAACTAATATAAGTTTTACTTAGTAAATATACCATTATCTCTTTAAATTTATTGTGCTCCGTGTTTGAAACGGCGTTTGAAAACGACGAGGAATGCGTCGAAACACGTGTCATAGTACATTTTTTAAATAATGTCTGCCATTATTTTGTAAATACTTTAACAAGGCGAAACAATTGTCACATAATTTTTGTTTAAATTAAAATAAATATAATATTTTAGTTGACTGAAATCAGTGTTGATTTAAATATTTAAAATACATCCAAATTAATTGACACAGATTCTAATATATATATATATATATATATATATATATATATATATATATATATATATATATATATATATATATATATATATGTTTCCTGTCAAGTTGAGGTACCTACATATAATATCTCATCCGTAGGGTGAATATATATATATATATATATATATATTATATTATATAGATATAAATATATATAATGTACTATATCCCAGCAAAAGAAGCATATTTTAAACTTAATATTTACCCGCTACAGGGCAGAAAGTGTTGTTTTTGCATTTTGAAGAAAAGGTCATGTTTAATTTTTTTTTTTAAAAATACTTAATATTTTTCAAATGGATAAAAAAACCTTCAGGTTTTACCTTAAAAGATCTGTTGCACAGTAAAAAGTTCAATAAGTGGCTTGATATTTATTTTTAATACATTGTATTATATTTTAAAACTTTAAAAATGTTCTCCTGAAAAATCAAGTTTTTTGGTTTATGACGTTCTTGAAAGGAGCGAGCGATATATATATATATATATATATATATATATATATATATATATATATATATATATATATATATATATATATATATATATATATATATATATATATATATATATATATATATTTATATATAAATTCAAAAAAATCCATTGGAGGTGGTATGGATACAAGTAAAGACATCTCGAGAAAGACCAAAGAATTCATGGATGCTGCAGAGAGATAACATGATACGAAGGCATGGCCTAGGTGACGTCGTCCACGACAGAAGGACCTACTATTGTACAAAGACGATAAGTTGATCAGAAGGCGATGCTTTGTGCACCATTCTCCATACATTTGGAGCCGTACATCATACACACACATCGTTCACATGGGCTCCCATACAAGCGGGGGAAATGAAAGTTATCCCATGGCAGCCGAGCGGCTGGCGTCGTGTCGCAACTCCGCGTTACTCTTACGTAAAACTTTCTTTCTTTGCTGGCGAAAAAACGAATTGGCGTTGCGCAAACGCGCATTCCGAATCCGAATTATTACCACCGCGAGCCTGTATTTTTTGCCGTGAAGATAATATTATATTTCTTTATATATAATGATAAAAAACATCACTAGATAAAATATAAAATAAAAAGAGAGGGAGTTTGTGTGAAAAGTGTGTGCGAAACAATACGGCTGTCCAAATTTAAAACACAGTAAGAGACATTTTTTTGTAGTACGTTTTTTTTGCATTTTTGGACTTAGTAGAATCTACTTAGTCCAAAAATGCAAAAAAAACATACTACAAAAAATGTCCTGTGTTTTGAGTTTGGACAGCCGAATAGTCACAAAAATGATTTTTATGTGTTTTTTTCAACAATAAAATACAACTTTGTAGACTCATAAAATCATTGAATTTTTTTTTAATTACCTAACGTCCAAGTGACTCTGAAATCTAGCTACGGCTTATGCAACACCGTTTATCGTGTCCCTACTCAGGCTTCAACATTATAAGTTTCATAGCCTATGCCTACTTGTGAGTGGATTTCCTCTTTATGTTTAAAGTTACTATAATTTTATGTTACATGTTTCAAAGTCACTATAATTTGTCCGCCTCCGTAGTGTAATGGTCAGCGCGCTCGGCTACCGTTCTGGAGGTCCTGGGTTCGATTCCCAGGGGGGTCGAATTTAATATAAGTTAATTTTTTCACTGTAATATTTATTCAATACTACCCTGGACTGGTCCTGAAGCAGAGGGCTGATCACCTTTCCTTCATGTGTAAACGATCAAGATAACACTGCGTTTATATGAAGCAGTGCCCTATGCACCATTTGGGTGGGGATAAGGGTTTTATTATTATTATTATAATTTCATGTAATTCATGAGTGAAAATTCTCGGCAAAAACACTCGCTATATCGCTAGAGGCGTGAGTTAATACATTTTATTGATTCTAAGTTAGATATATATATATATATATATATATATATATATATATATATATATATATATATATATGTACATAATATTTCTTTATATATATATTTTGTATATTCTTTATACATTCTGGTCGGGGTTGTGGGCTTCTGTGTTCCGGCCAGTGTCGGGTCGAATCGGATCTAGCTGACTAATTGAACTAAGTACTATTCCCTTTCACTGCCTATACTGGGGCACTTCTAGAAAATTTGGTGATGGTCTTACAATCTTGTATTTATTTAGATTAGCAGTGACAGGTATATTGAAAGCTTTTAAATGTAAATTCACAGTAAAATCGGGATATAATTTTATATATTGTTTCACATTTTCAATAAATTTCGCAACTTAGTTAAAAAAATTGCTTAGCAAGAGCAGATCTGTCAGGAAGCCTAGATGCTTCTGTATCAGGTCTGGGCATGCGGTGGGACAGCTTTTAATATATATTTTCGTCCGCCTCCGTAGTGTAATGGTCAGCACGCTCGGCTACCATTCTGGAGGTCCCTGGTTCGATTCCCAAGGGGGGTAAAATAAATATAAGTGATTTTTCACTGTAATATTTATTCAATATTACCATGGACTGGTACCTGAAACGGAGGGCTGATCACCCTTCCTTCATGTGTAAACGATCAAGATAACACTGCGTTTATATGACACAGTGCCCTATGCACCATTGGGGTGCGGATAAGGGTTTTATTATTATTATATATTTAAAGCATTGTTAACTTTGTGGTATGGTAATATAACAGACTCCTTATCATTCATCGTTCACTTTGTGTAATACCACTTTTATAAAAGTGTTATTACACAAAGTGAACGATGAATGATAAGGAGAGTGTTTTATTGATTTGGCGATCGTGCCACGCAGCGTTTGAAGCGATCGTGAACTGACCGCAAAGCCGCTTCCCCACAGGGGTAGGCAGAGAGAATAGAATGACACTCCAATCCTGACTTTACAATGAGAATGAATGATTTATGTGGAGGTCAAAAAGTAACATCTCCAATATTGAACAAAAAACCCTTCAAATGCAAATCTGTCCTGTTGACTGTATTCTATCCAAATCTTAATAAGAGTTACGACAAAACGTGACCAATCCTGTGCTAAACCAATCGCTCATTCCTTTCAACAACGTCATATATAAAAATCGTCAATTTTCAGTTGTGCATGTTTTCGGAATGCCCAGAAAATGAACTATATCCCAGCAAAAGCGGCATATTTTTAACTTAATATTTACCCGCTACAGGGCAGAAAGTGTTGTTTTTGCATTTTGAAGAAAAGGTATTGTTTAATTATTTTTTTAAATATACTAAATATTTTTCAAATGGAAAAAGAACATTCAGGTTTCACCTAAAAAGATCTGTTGCACAGTAAACAGTTCAATAAGTGGCTTGATACTTATTTTTAATACATTTTTTAATATGCTTAAAATTTAAAAACGATTTCCTGAAAAATCTAGTTTTTTGATATATTATGACGCTGTTGAAAGGAGTGAGCGATATATGAAATCATTAAACACACAACTTCGTGACTATCGTTTTCGGAATAATCATTCCATCATCAGGTCAAATGTAATCTACTTACACAAGAACACATGTTCCGAAAATTAGTGTGGTTGTCAATTTTAGATAAAATGGTGAATGTTACATGTGGATAAAGTGATCACTTAAACTAGCCTATTACAGTTCGTCAGCTCTGCAAATACCCAGAATTCTATGAATACCATTACTACTACTATCACGCCGTGTCTCTGCAGGGGTAGGCGAAGAGGATGGAACGCCATACTGTAGTCACCCATGAACTATTGTACATATCGCTCACTCCTTTCAAGAACGTCATAAATCAAAATACTTGATTTTCCAGGAGAACGTTTTTAAAGTTTAAAAATATAATACAATGTTTTAAAAATAAATATCTAGCCACTTATTGAACTTTTTACTGTGCAACAGATCTTTTCAGGTAAAACCTGAAGATTTTTTCTCCATTTGAAAAATATTTACTTTATTTCAAAAAATAATTAAACAATACATTTTCTTCAAAATGCAAAAACAACACTTTCTGCCCTGTAGCGGGTAAATATTATGTTTAAAATATGCCGCTTTTGCTGGGATATAGTACATTTTCTGGGCATTACGAAATCATGTACAACTGAAAATTTATGATTTTTGATTTATGACGTTCTTGAAAGGAGTGAGCGACATACATTTTGATATTCTACTCATCACTTTCATACTAACTCCATGAAGCTACTAGGAGTACAGAAGGATGCAGGAGGTAAAAATTGACCCAAAATTGACGATTTTTGATTTATGACGTTCTTGAAAGGAGTGAGCGATATGTCGTAATATCTAAATATGCATCAATGTCGCGATGTCAACTAATTTTTAAAGGCGATCACAACACTGTGATGTATTTAAATGAAAATATTAATTAATATAACTAATTAAATAATCATTAGGTCGCTTTCCCGAAGGGGTAGTCAGAGACAATAGAACGCCACACCACTGAACGGTAAAAAAAAATTTATGAGGAAAATGTAATTATAGAATATACTAAGATAAATTAGCAGTGGAAGACCGAGGAAAACTTGACACGATCAGGTTTGTCAAATACTTGGGTGTGGTCAGGTCAGGAGTCAAAATAATGTGCGGGTATGTATGAAGAGAAGCATTCGCATGAATGTGGAAGAGGAGAATATAGTTTGCAAAGATAGAGTACTGTGGCGTCCTATTCTTTTTCGCCACACTAATTTGTCTATACAAACAATCTTCGCCTCTTCCACATTCATGCATCTCCTTGTATTTACCCGCCGATGATTCTCACCCCTGACCACTCTCAAGTATTTGAAATACTCGATCATGCCAAGATTTCCCCGGTATTCCTCTGCTTTTATTATTAACCACATTCGCATCATAAATTTGTTCACTATCTTTTCTTCACTCATTCAAATAAATATAAGTGATTTTTTCACTCTAATATTTATTCTATATTACCCTGGACTGGTACCTGAAGCGGAGGGCTGATCACCATTCCTTCGGGTGTAAACGATTAAGATAACACTGCGTTTATATGACGCAGTGCCCTATGCACCATCAGGTGCGAATAAATGTTATTTAAATATACATATATATATATATATATATATATATATATATATATATATATATATATATATATATATATATATATATATATATATACACATATATATATATATATATATATATATATATATATATATATATATATATATATATATATATATAAATTTAGTTATTTATACTCCTACTAATACTACTACTACCATCACGCCGTTTCCCCGCAGGGGTAGGCAGAAAGGATGGAATGCCACACTCTTCTGTCCTGTACATACACTCCTCGCTTCTTCACATCCATACATCTAGTCATACATGCCCTCCGATTACGCAGACTTTTGACACCGCCAGATTTCAGGTCCTGATTGATCTGATCTTGCCAAGTCTTTTTCGTGTATATATATATTAAGTTTAAAATTAATATGTTATAGTTAACATAAGGCGAAACAGCTGTTTAAATTAGCAATTTAAAAATCCAACCATTATAAAAAATTCCTTAAAAAATCCTGTGCGAATAATCCACATATGAGTCGAAAATCACTTGAAACTCTATCACGTTTTTCAAAACACTATATTTTAATTTATTTTATATATATTTAAAAAAAAATCAAAACAGTTGTGTCGCACATTCACTTAATTAATTATAAATTAAATTAAATCATAGTAACTTTAAACGTAAACAGTAATTCCACTCACAAAACTCAAAAAGTCTAAGCCTGAGTATGGTCACGATATACGGTATTATCCCATACGAGTCAATTGGGCAGTTCGAAAAATTAATATTTCCCGAATTATTTTGAATTTCCCGAGCGTCTCCGGAGATTGCCGAGGGTGGCCGACGAGCGGCGAGCGGCTAGAGCGGAGGCGGCCGTCGGCGGAGGCAGCGCGCTCTGACTGGCCCGCCTCGAGCCGAGCCGTCCGCACGCGTCGTGCGCTGGTGTTGCACCAACACACCCGGAGCGGTTATGCAACGTTTTGCAATCGGTTTTCTTTGTGCACTCGCGCAACGCTACAGGGCGTTCAGGAACTGACTGTCACTTGGCGATATATATGCAGATTTATTTATAATAATAATTATTTACAGCATTTTGAGTGTGATATTTTAAAATTAATATAAGAGTTTCAGCTTAGTAAAAAGCTTTTTTACATCTCACCAATATATCGCTCACTCTTTTCAAGAACGTCATAAATAAAAAATCGTCAATTTTGAGTTGCGCATGTTTTCGTAATGCCCAGAAAATGTACTATATCCCAGCAAAAGCGGCATATTTTTATCTTAATATTTACCCGCTACAGGGCAGAAAGTGTTATTTTTGCATTTTGAAGAAAAGGTATTGTTCAATTATTTTTTTTAAATATAGTAAATATTTTTCAAATGGTGAAAAAATATTCAGGTTTTACCTAAAAAGATCTGTTGCATAGTAAAAAGTTAAATAAGTGGCTTGATATTTATTTTTAATACATTGTATTTTATGTTTGAACTTTAAAAACGTTCTCCTGAAAAATCAAGTTTTTTGATTTATGACGTTCTTGAAAGGAGTGAGCGATATGTCTCTAGTGAATTTCTAGTGACTCAAGAACAAGGTTTCTAAATTGGTTCATATATATAGAACTTCCAAGAATTTGAGTAGTGTGGTTGTCAATAATGGGTAGAATTGGTGTGTATAAAGTGATCACTTAAACCAGCCTATGACTGTCGTCAGCCCCGTAAATGCCCTGACTTCCATATTTTTCTTCATCTTTGATGAGATGTCAAAAAATAATGTTATAATAATCTCATTTATAGATTTCCATATTCATTTATGCTTTAAATTTTTAAACAAACACTGATTTTTTAACTAACTAACTAACCATCACGCCGCTCCCCAGCAGGGGTAGGCAGAGAGAAAAGAACGCCACACCACTCTGTCTTTGCAAACATTATTCGCCTCTTCCACGTTCATGCATCTCCTCATACACACCCGCCGATTATTACGACTCCTAACCTGACCACTTTCAAGTATTTGGCATTCTTGATCGTATCAAGTTTTTCTCGGTCTTCCTCTGCTCCTTTTTTCCAATTAAATTCGCCTCATAAATTTGTTTTACCGTTCTTTCCTCACTCATTCGTTCTACATGTCCAAACCATCTCAACACACCTTTCTTAATTTGATAGATAATATTTATCTCAGCTTTGCATTCCTTCCTTATTTCACTATTCGAACACCTATCATACATCGTTTTGTCGCACATTCTTCTGAGAGATCGCATTTCGAATGCATTCAGTTTACTTTCATCACTAATTTTTTGAGTCATTTAAATTGTATTTCATAATTAATACCCTTGTCTTAATGTTTTAATAGTTATTATAACATAAATGTGGAATTGTTTAATTGGCTTTATTTTTATCAATGTAACTATTTTTGTTAATGTTATTTAATGTTTATTATTGTTAATGTTATTATTTTTATTCTATACTTTCCTAAATATTAAGCTGTACAAAATATGTAACTTTGTTTTAAAATCACTATAAATATTTTATTATAACACACATTACCCAAAAATTTTAAACCCGCTTTTTATACTTATAATAGATTAAATAAATCATTTAAAAAATATATAGATAAAGTCGATAAACATAATAAATCTGGAATTTATTCCTTACAGTGCTCATCGTGTCCCAGCCTATTTATAGGAAAAACATCTAGAAAAACACCTAGGAATATCCGATGTAAAGAAATTTTTACATTCGATGTACTTATTTTGTATTTTTAAAGCATTGCTGAACTTGATAAGGAGCGTGTTAAACCAACTACCTTAGTAAAAATATAAAATAAACACGTTGTGCCCTATGAACCGTTGGGTTCTTATAGAGGTAAGAAGATGACGAACAGAACAATATATTTTTAAAATAATTTAACCTCATGAAAATTTGTTCGCGAACACCCTGTTGAAAGGTACGTACTTTCAGAATATTTATTTGTATTTATTTATTTATATATATTATATATATATATATATATATATATATATATATATATATATATATATATATATATATATATATATATATATATATATATATATATATATATATATATATATCTATATATATATATATCTATATATATATATATATATATATATATATATATATATATATATATATATATATATATATATATATATATATATATATATATCTTGGTCAGAAAATAAAAAAAAATCTCATATATTTTTTTTAGTAAAAGATAAATATTTATGTTTTTATTATTTTCACAAATATTTCAATTTCATACTATTTCTGTGAGCCTAAGCGGCTCATTATTAGAAATAGGTATCAAATTGTGGTAGAGTGGGTTCGAACCGAGAAACTCCGACTTAAGAGTCCGCGACACTAACCACGGGACCACAACCCGACACTTATTAATAATATAATTAAAATAAGAGAAAATCTTGTAATATACACAAATTATTATTTTTCCCGCCAATAACATAACTGTCAAACTGACGTTTCTTGAACGAACGAAGGCATAGAGTAAATGCAGGAAAAACAGTTATGCCAAATTTTTACTGATGGATCTTTGTCAGACGGGAGGAATACCTAATTTAACATACTCAACCTATAAAGGATTGTATTAGACTCGTGAAGTGTTTATAACAGCCGGTATAATCAATATTCTCATTCATCATTTTCTTTTGGAAAATTCGCTTTAAAAAAACGTTATTTTCGTAAGTTGGCAATGAATGACGCCACAGAAACGATGGAGTTATTTTAATGTTGGTAACATTGCTAAATTATTTGCGGCTCTATGTGTTGATTTCTATTGATAAAATTAAGAAAGGTGTGTTGAGATGGTTTAATTTTTTTACTCTAATAATCATTCAATATTACCCTGGACTGGTACCTGAAGCGGGGGGCGGATTAAAGATTAAGATAACACTGCGTTTATATGATGCAGTGCCCTATGCATCATTGGGGTTTGAAGAAGATGAAGATTTAGAGGCTACAGATGTATTCACTATGGTTTTGAATATAAACATCATGATAAAAGAGTTTATATTTAAACCTGTAGATGGAAGCATTTGTTGCTTCCGAAACTAGTAAAAAATATAATACTTTAGTGGTAAAAAAAGTTTTTTTTTAAATATTTATCATGTCTTACCCCTTATTAAAAGTGAAAGCCGAAAAGTATATGGCTTATAATGCAGGGGACAAGGACCGGCCTAAATACTTTTTTTGCAAGGACTTTTCGCTACAAATTCAAACATCAACGAGATATCGCTCACTCCTTTCAACAACGTCATATATCAAAAATCGTCAATTTTCACCTGTGCATGTTTTCCGAATGGCCAGAATATGTACTTTATCCCAGCAAAAGCGGCATATTTTTAACTTAATATTTACCCGCTACAGGGCAGAAAGTGTTGTTTTTGCATTTTGAAGAAAAGGTATTTTTTAATTTTTTTTTAAAATATACTTAATATTTTTCAAATGGAGAAAAAACCTTCAGGTTATACCTAAAAAGATCTGTCGCACAGTAAAAAGTTCAATAAGTGGCTAGATATTTATTTTTAATACATTGTATTATATTTTAAACTAAAAAAAACGATCTACTGAAAAATCAAGTTGTTTGATACATGACGTTGTTGAAAGGAGTGAGCGATATATATCATTCAGATCATAGTATGAGCTATTTTATTGTATATAATGTAGACATGTTATGTTTACTTAAATGCATACAAAATAATCTATGTAAAGATTGCGCAATAGCGAAGATTCAAACCTTAAAACTGCATTTTAAAATGCAAATTTTCCGCAGACGACGGACTGCGGAGGCATCTGTTGGCATTTTGTCAAAACTCTTACCTGAAAAAAAAAACCATAATATATTAATCACAATTATAAATGTTATTTAACTTAATTATCGTTTTTTGTACAATTGTCACTTTCTCCTGTACGACTACGATAAATCCCTAAACATAATGCAATTTTGCGATACTGTTATTTTTTCAGGAGCTTGGTCCACTCCATTTTTCTCTATGCTGCTGTAACATGGACCATAAAAGCAGCAGAAAGGAGAAAAACGGATGCCTTCGAAATGTGGTGTTGGAGGCGTATGCTCCGAATCCCATGGACAGCTAGACGCACCAATCAGTCCATTCGCCAGGAACTACGCTTGGATGACTTGACTCTGGCCAATATCTGTACCCGACGGATTCTCCAGTTCTTTGGACACGTTGCGCGTGGCAACGAGGATAGCCTGGAACGACTAGTTGTGATCGGTAGCCTGGAGGGAAAGAGAGGGAGAGGAAGATCCCCACACGATGGACCGATCAAATTAAGGCAGCAGCAGGCACCTTAGTGGTTGGAGCGCTACGTACATCGCAGGCAAGGGATAACTGGAGAGGAGTCATTGCTTCTGCAAGGGTCGCAACCCTCAGCAATGAGGAATGAGACGGAGAAGAAGAGGTTATTTTTTTAAAGGCAGTTTTATTCTTATATGTTTTTTTTTCTATATTAGGTACCTTATTCTTAAAATATTAGGCCATTCTTTTACATAAAAAAAATAATACAAAAATAAACATACGTATTATAGATCAGTTTTTTTTATGGACATAACGATTTGACAAAAAGATAAAGCATGGTGAAGATGGTTTGGGCAAGTGGAGCGAATGATTGAAGAAAGAACGGTAATAGGAGCAGAGCAGGTTGTTTTCAAAGACAGAGTGGCGTGGTGTTCTATTATTTTAATTAAATTAAACACTTGAATTATCCACTGAATTGAGTTTTATTTTTATTTACGACTAGTTTCGAAAACGACAATTGTTTTCATCTTTTGGTACAAATTAAAACATTAATTTGTACCAGAAGATGAAAACAATTGTCGTTTTTGAAACTAGTCGTAAATAAAAATAAAACTCAATTCAGTGGATCATTCAAGTGTTTAATTTAATTAAAATAATCATGTCATTCCACAAAGTTAATGCCGAATCAATAAATAATATATGGTGTTCTATTATTTTTGTCTACCCCTGTGGGATGAGGCTTAATGGATTTTTTTAGGGATAACGTTTTAAAAGTATGGAATAATTGAAGCACATTTTTACGGTATAATGGTGTTACTACTATGTATATAAACAAGAATAAAATGTTGGTTTGTTCAAAATATTATATATAAGTTTTATATGGTCAGTACGCGCGGCTACCGTTCTGGAGGTCCCGGGTTTGATTCCCAGGGGGGGTCAAATAAATATCAGTGAATTTTTCACTGTAATATTTATTCAATATAACCCTGGACTGGTACCTGAAGCGGAGGGCTGATCACCTTTCCTTCATGTGTCAATGATCAAGATAACAATGCGTTTATATGAGGCAGTGCCCTATGCACCATTGGGGTGCGGATAAGGGTTTAATTATTATTATTATTTACCATATTTACAGGTAATATCTGTGACAGGTAAAAATATGTTTTTTTTAAACGCAATGCTAGAGGCATCTGTTGAACGTAACTAACACTGAATACTTAGCATTGCTCATGGCAGACACCGCGCTTCTTGACAGTCGCTGTCACTTCGCATTATCGAAATATATTTAATCGAATGGGCCCATATTGATTAAAGTTTTTTTTGTAAATATTTTCTTTACTTCACCTTTCGAACGTCAAACTATATCACATAATTTTCCCATACATTCGTTTGAGAGATCGCATTTCGAGTACATTCAGTTAACAATCATCCTTCCTTTGCCAGCCCCAATTTTTACTTAGTACATTCGACTTGGTTCCGTGACTAAATAATGGCGTTTTAATATCATTGTTGGACTAAGTTGGACCATACAATGCCGTCATAATATCGTTGTAGGATCAAGTTGGACCATTCAATGCCGTTACAGTACCACTGTTTGACCGAGTTGGACTATACAATGCCGTCATAATATCGTTGTAGGACCGAGTTGGACCATTCAATGCCGTTACAGTACCAGTGTTGGACCGAGTTGGACCATACAATGCCGTCATAATATCGTTGTAGGACCGAGTTGGACCATTCAATGCCGTTACAGTACCACTGTTTGACCGAGTTGGACCATACAATGCCGTCATAATATCGTTGTAGGACCGAGTTGGACCATACAATTCCATTATAATACCATTGTTGGACCGTGTTGGACCATACAATGCCGTCATAATACCATTGTCGGACCGAGTAGGACCAAACAATGCCGTTTTAATACCTGAGTTGGACCATGCAATGCCCTCATAATACCATCGTTGAACCATACTATACCATCATAATAACATTGTTGGACCTAGTTGGACCATACAATGCCATTATTTAAATATTCCTAGATGGATATTTAATGCTACAAGAATATTTTTTTTAATTAAACACTTAATTATACCACTTTTATGAGTTTTATTTTATTTTTTTTTATTTATTTTTTTATTCATTTAATATATTTTTATTTTTATTTTTAACATAATACATTTGAATCATTTATACATATGGAGAACTTTTATATTTCGATTCGCTGTGCCTCTCCATAAAAGAGTCTGTGCTCTTGTGCTTGGAGAGGGACTTACACTCGTGGTTTAATGTTATATAATAAAAGATATAATAGTTTTTTTTTATGATTTAAATGTATAGAGCTTTAATTTTTTTCTTGAGGATTTATATATCATCTATTTTTTTATTTCTTTAGGGAGTTTATTGAAATGTTTGATTGCCAAATATTTGAAGTTTTGCTGAAATTGCTTGGTGTTGCATTTTGGAGTAGAAAAATCGTTTGAGAATCTCGATGATAAATTCTTTGTTAAATTTAAATAGTTGTCACCCTTTAGTATTTGAAAAACTGCGTTTTTTTATAAATTGAATCTATATTTGGGACTTGAAATTTTTTAAATAATATTTTTTTTGGATATATGTTTTTTTTTCAAGATGACTTTAATTATGGTTTTCTGTACTATTTTCACTGAGTTCAGTATGTTGTTGTATGAGCCTCCCCATGCAATAATGCCATACTGTAGTAGTGAGTGAACGATAGCATAGTAAATTCTTTTTAGGTTGTCGATGGTTAGTATGTTTCGGATATAAACGACTAGTTTCGAAAACTACAGATGTTTTCATCTTCTGGTACAAATTAAAACTGTATATGTAAATAAAACTCATTAAAGTGGTATATTCAAGTGTTTCATTAAAAAAAATCATCATGTCATTCCACAAAGTTAATTCCGAATCAATAAATAATATCTATAAGAATACCATTGCTGGGTTATATCATGTCGTTATAATACCTTAGATGGATATTTAATGCTCTTAGAATACTATTTTTTGACATCTCATCAATGATGAAGAAGAATATGGAAGTCTGGGGATTTACGGGGCTGTCGACCGTCATAGGCTGGTTTAAGTGATTACTTTACACAGGTGTTACATTCACCAAATCTACCCATTATTGACAACCACTACTCAAATTCTTGGAAGTTCTTTATATATGAACCAATTTTGAAACATTATTCTTGAATCACTAGAGACATCTATCAGTGAGATGAAAATAAGCTTTTTATTGAGCAGAAACTCTTTATTAGTATATATTTTATTTGAACACACTCAAGATGTTGCTATTTGAATACTATTGTTGGACCAAGTTGGACCATGCAATGCTATTTTAATACCTTAGTTGGATAATGCAATGTCGTTATAATACCTGAAGCAGTGGATGAGGAGGCGGATGAAGACGATGTCGACGTGTTGCTGTTGTCTCCCACGTTGGACGATGAAGCGTTCGTCATCTCCACTAGTCTTTCTCTTCCAACCCTCCCAGATGGCGCGCTGTTCTGACTCATCACCTCCTGTCCGTGGCCTGGAGAGCTGATCACAGTGCTGTTGCTGCTGCTGTCATTCTGGACCACGACTGTCGTCAGCGTCTCTAGCTCCAGGTTGCTGGACTCGTCGACAGTCGAGATGTTTGAGATGTTTGACAGGTTGGAGATGTGATGGTGACTGCCTGTGTTGTCGATCAGCACAGACCTGGCTGCTAGCGTTTCCATGACGGACTCTGTCAACGCTCTCGTGGACAGTTCGTCCATTTCTATGTCTTGTTTGATGTCTATGATTATCTGATGGTGTTTGGGACCCATCGATCCAGATGACGTCTGCACCTGGATGTGGGCTTCTGGTATATTGGCGTGATTCGGAAGAGGCATAATGTAGTTCCTTGCGGTACTCCTAACGTAGCTATGAACACTATAATATACTATATCTCTATCCTTTGTGCGAAAATTTTAATATAACTTTAATTACTAAGCTAATATGAACACATTTGCAGTTATTTAGTTCTTATTATTATTAAAATGAATGTCATGACGTCAATATGGCTTGGATTTTTATTTTAAAATTAATTATTTATGAATCCGTTGAACACAATTTGATTTTGACGAAGAGTTAATCTTATCTCTTATTTTCATTCGGTGATCTTTTCTTAGCGTTTATAAACATAGTTTTGTATTGTTTTTCCAAGAATTCATTCATTGTCGGTGTGTTTTTCGAAATCACTTTTCCATTGATTGTCTTTTGAAGTTATAATAATAACACTTTTTATAATTTAAATGTCTTAAAATGCTACATATAATGAATGCAATTTTTATCGTTTTTTGGGCGCACTTCTTTCGTGTACAATTGAATCATTCAATACCATCTAAAAACATCGTGAAATTGATATTTCAGTGTATTTTCAGCGTTTTGATGATTTTTTCAGTTTTTTCAGTGACCGATCCGTTATTTTAATGCAGTTGCACTGGTTTTAGGCTTCCGGAACGCCAACTGCGCCGTTACATTTCCTATAGAGCCTCCGTTAGGTTCGTAACATAAAATCGATAAAACGAATCCTTCGTTTGTGTTATACTCGTAAATTAGCCACGAAATACACTTTTATTCACTTAAATAAGATACTGTCAAATTTCTATTTTATTTGTATATCGTATATAGCTTTATTTTTAATTTTTAAACGTACTTATGTTTATGAATATTTGGGGTTGAACACATGAATGGTATCGATTTTTTAAATATATTTTACACGCCTTAGACTAACTTATTATTTAATATTAATTTTAATAATGCACAAACATATAAACACACGACAACATTTAAAGACAAACAAAAAACCATCAAATTTAGATAGTATATATTAAAAAAATGTTTTTTACACTAAAAACATTGACAACTTTTGATTTAGGTAAAATTTTGATTAAAATTCAAGCAGAAAGCCAGAAAGTTTACGTATTTTAAAACGTTTGATATTTTGAAACGATTTATTAGATTATGGTTTATATTTTTAAATGTTTTCACTGAAATTCTTTGATTTTATTAGTTTTTTTAGATTTTTTAGTTGATTTCGGTCGAATTTGGCTGCGCGGTTGTACCCTGGCTGTAGCTAGAGCCAGAATGCAGGCAAATCCAGGTCAGAGTTCAGCAGGTGCAGTGCAAGGAACATATATGCAGAAGACTGTATTTTCGCGAAACAACGAGTCAATCCAACATCCCAATACACCAAAAATTCAATCAAAACGATTATTTATATCAAAACAACTTTTTCACAATCCAATACAAGGTTTTATTCATTACACATTCTCAATTTTTGGTCGATTTGGTCGAATTCTTTTAACTTTGTCGTATTTTTAACATAGGGACATTTTTCAGTATCTCTCTCTTCCGTTTCAGTTAAAAAAATCAGTCGCAATTCAGTCTGCAGTGATTGTGTTTTGATCCAGTCGTAATCAGCCTTTAGTTCATCGGTGTGATTTCCGATCCCAAATATTTTCAATTCCAATTTATTTTTCGATCGAAAATTTTACCTTGCAACGCTTCTTGTTAATTTCATCGTCCTTGTCGCTGAATTCCATATTTTTTTCTTTAAAAAACCCAAAAACAAATCACTCGCAAAACGTAGAAAACTGGAAAAACAATCGATACGCACGAACCAGCTAGTCATCAAAACAAAACATGTTTTTTTGGGCTAATGTTTTGTTTTGGTCTTAAATTTCACTCGTCACAGCTAGAAACACAATCTATTCACTGAAAAATTAGATACTCCCACAGTTTTCGTAATGATAGTCAAGTTTCACGGCTGAAATTGGCGAAATTTCAGTTATATGCGTTGATTTTCCCCGTATTCGGGTCATCGCATCGCACACTGACCGACATTTTCAGTGTTATGGAGTACTACGCATTATCGATCCGTTCTCCACCTTTCAGCTTTTTCAGACGGTACGTAGAGCACCCCTTACCACCCTGAATTTTCGTAGCACACAGACGCAAAACAAAACAGAATAGAAGAAAAACACAGACTGTAGCTTAAAAAAATACACTAAAATACTAAATCTGAATATTACAACTTTTATTGTTAACGTTTTACACAATTTATACTTTTTACAACTGTTTTAATGATACAATCTTTTTGCAATTATTATTATCTCCACTTTTTACAACTAATCTAATAATATATATATAAACAGCTCATCCGAATCGCAAATTTACGTTTTCATTCTTAAAAAAAAACCCGCCCGATTTTTAAATCATAAATTTTGAAAATAATGATTTAAAATTGTTAATATACTATAGAATATATACTTTTTACAACAGTTTTTATGATACTATCTTTTGTAATATTTTTTATTATTATAATATCCACAATTTATTTATAATTAATCTAATAATATAAACCGCTCATCCGAATCACAATTTACGTTTTCATTCATCGAAAAAACCCGCGCGGTTTTAGAACCATTAATTTTTTGTAATTAATGGTTTTTTCTTGTTCTTTCCTGGTTTATTTTTGTAAGTGCCGGTTTTTAGATGTTATTCGTTTTCTTTTTGGTTTTCATGACAGGGTTCCGGGTTCGATGAGCGGTTGAGCGCGGAGGGTGGGTGCCGCCAGACTGTAGAGCGAGGCTGGCCGTGCGGGAGCGTGGGGTGGGGCGGAGGGCTGGAAGGGAGGGTAGAAGAGGGCAGAAGAGGGTAGAAGAGAGTGGAACGAGCGGTGGGCCTACTCTGACAACGCGAGCATTTCGAATAAGGGACGGTGTACACCGATGCCTAATGCTGAACGATGCACCGATTTGTTTTTCTACTGCTACTATCATCACGCCGTTTCTCTGCAGGGGTAGGCAGAGAGAATAGAAGGCCACAATTTTCTGTACTGAAATACACTCTTAGCTTCATAGATGTCCTCAAATTACGTATTTTACATTCCTTACATTTTACGTTCTGTACTCCTGGTAGCTTCGTGCCATCTTACCTTACATCCATTCATCAAACTAGGTTGTTCTGGATATTGTATCTAACTAACCATCAGGCCGCATTTGAAAATATACTCTTTACCTCCTGCATTCTTCTGTACTCCTGGTAGCTTCATAGAGTTTGTATGGAAGTTATGAGTGGAATATCATAATGTGTGTGTGTTATTGAATTGTATTGGAAGGTTGTATGTATCCCTTCGTAGTACTATAGTCAAAATAATAATTAACTAACTAACTAGCATGGGTACCAAATACCTCCTGCGCCGTTCTCTACTCCTGGTAGCTTCACGCCATCAATACTTTAAAAATTCATAAATTTAGTTAATTAAATAAATAAAATTATATTAATTTATATGATTTAATTTATATATTAATTTATATTAATTTCGACTTCCGGTGTGGATACAGCCTGATCCACGTGCACAGATCTCCCCAAAGCCTTATATACATAATGCAGAGTGCGGCAGTGGGGCGCGCTACTCACACACATACGGCCTTCTACCCCCCCCCCCTCCGCGGGTCGATGGCCAAACGGAGGAACAGCTATCTCCCTCTCTCTCCTTCTCTCCCTCTCTATCACCCGAAACCCGGAAGGGCCTAGCCGGAAATCGAAAAATCGGAAATGCACCGAAATGTCGACATTTGATTTTAGATAATAGATAATAGATAAGGATGTGGAAGTCTAGGTGTTCGCAAGTCTTGAGACCTGTCATAGGCTGTTTAAATGTTCAATGATATATTATACTGCTGCCGTTGTCGGGTTGTGGTCCCGTGGTTAGTGTCGCGGATTCTTAAGTCAGAGTTTCTCGGTTTGAACCCACTCTACCACAATTTGATACCTGCTTCTAATAATGTGCCACTTAGGCTCACAGAAATAGTATGAAATTGAAATATATTTGTAAATTATAAATATATATATATATATATATACATATATATATATATATATATATATATATATATAAATATATATATATATATATATATATATATATATATATATATATATATATATAAATATATATATATATATATATATATATATATATATATATATATATATATATATATATATATATATATATATATATATAACCTAACCATCACGCCGCTTCCCCGCAGGGGTAGGCAGAGAGAATAGAACGCCACACCACTCTGTCTTTGCAAACATTCTTCGCCTCTTCCACGTTCATGCATCTCCTCATACATTTCCGCCGTATTTGGCATACTTGATAGTCCTATGTTTATATATATATATATATATATATATATATATATATATATATATATATATATATATATATATAAATATATATACATTTACATACGTTATAACGTTGCTTCATATCACACGTGCTTAAAATCGATGTAAATGCAGCCCAATAACAATTTAATACAAATATGCCAACTGCAAAATGTATTCTTTATTTTCTATTCTATAAAATGTATTCTTTATTTTCTATTCTATAAAATGTATTCTTTATTTTCTATTCTATAAAATGTATTCTTTATATTCTTTTTGTAAAATCTTTATTTTTAGGTACTTACATATAATATCTCATCCGTAGGGTGAATAACCCAGTAACTGATCTTAATAAATAACTTAAAAATTAAGACGTTATTACAAACTCTCTCGCCTAAAAATATATGTGAAATAATTCACAGTAAATCTCACCTGCGTTCAATTTGAGTAAGCATATATATAGATACCTTAATTTCTCTGAAAAACTAAAGGCGCATCCATCAGCCATACTTTCAAATCTATCTAGTAATAACTAACACGCAAAAGGAATCCGAGAACATTTACATCATTCAAAAATTAATACCGAATCAATTAATGAAAATACGAGTTCTTTATTGGACAGTGTACATAAAATGCGTTCAGAAAATCATCACCAAAGCCTGTATATCGCTCACTCCTTTCAAGAACGTCATAAATAAAAAATAGTCTATTTTCAGTTGTGCATGTTTTCGAAATGCCCATAAAATGTACTATATCCCAGCAAAAGAGGCATATTTTTAACTTAATATTTACCCGCTACAGGGCAGAAAGTGTTGTTTTTGTATTTGAAGAAAAGGTATTGTTTAATTATTTTTTAAATATATTAAATATTTTTCAAATGGAGAAAAAACCTTCATGTTTTACCTAAAAAGATCTGTTGCACAATAAAAAGTTCAATAATTGGCTTGATATTTACTTTTAATACATAGTATTATATTTTTAAACTTTAAAAACGTTCTCCTGAACAATCAAGTTTTTTTATTTACGACGTTCTTGTAAGGAGTGAGCGATATGAAAAGTTCCAAACAAATTTATAAGCGCATACAAAAAAATTAATCGCATACTGCCATCTGTGGACAAAAATTCAAACGTGCAAGTCGGTAAAGCAGATTCCCGGCGTGAAACAAGCGTGTACCGGTGACGCGAACCTAGCGTTAGCGAGTGCGTAAAAATAACGTTAAAAGTTAAATATTCCAGTTTTGTGGGAAATAACAGTATTCGTAATGGATGGTTATACGGTATACTTGTGCAACGAGCGTTCGTAGTTGAATTACAAGCCCGAGGCAGGGAGTTAACGGTGAATCCGTTAAAACATGGTAGAGATTCTTCCCATATCGCTCACTCCTTTCAACAACGTCAAATATCAGAAAACTTGATTTTTCGGATCGTTTTCATGTTTAAAAATATAATAAAATGAATTAAAAATAAATATCAAGCTACTTATTGAACTTTTAACTGTGCGACAGATCTTTTTGGGTAAAACCTGAATGTTTTTTCTCCATTTGAAATAAAAATTAAAAGTTAAAAAAATAATTTAATGATACCTTTTCTTCAAAATGCAAAAACAACACTTTCTGCCCTGTAGCGGGTAAATATTAAGTTAAAATATGCCGCTTTCGCTGGGATATAGTACATTTTATGGGCATTTCGAAAACATGCATAACTGAAAACTGACGGTTTTTGATATATGACGTTGTGGAAAGGAGTGAGGGATATCGCTCTTCGCATTAAAAGTGTGCAATTTCCAAAAATATTCGAAATTGAGTTATAATGCGTAAACGTTTGGTATCACCAGTATGCTTATCTTAAATATTGAAAAAAAAACATAGTTTTAGTACGTATTTAGTGTAATAATTTCATAATTGTACTGAAAGAAAGAAATATAAGAAAAATATGAAAAATAAATAAATAATAATTTGGAAGTGAAACATGGAGTTGGCAAAAGAAGGATGAAAGTAAACTGAATGCAGATCTCTCGAAGAATGCGCGACAAAACGATGTATGATAGATTTTCGAATAGTGAAATAAGGAAGGAATGCAAAGCTGAGATAAGCATTATCAATATAATTAAGAATGGTGTGTTGAGATGGTTTGGACGTGTAGAACGAATGAGTGAGGAAAGAACGGTAAAACAAATTTATGAGGCGAATGTAATTGGAAAAAGGAGTTGAGGAAGACCGAGAAAAACACGGCACGATCAGGTATGCCAAATACTCGAAAGTGGTCAGGCTAGGAGTCGTAACAATCGGCGGGTATGTGTGAGGAGATGCATGAACGTGGAGAGGCGAAGAATGTTTGCAAAGACAGAGTGGTGTGGGGTTCTATTCTCTCTGCCTACCCCTGCGGAGAAGCAGCATGATGGTTAGTTAGTTAGTTTCAAAAGAATTTTAAATAAAGAGAATACAATGCCTACCTCTAATGGTTGGTTGATGCATTATTTTGTATGCGCAAAAGGGTAAAACGTCATGGGTACGTCTCTGTACAAAAGAACACGTGTTTCTTGCGAAAAATCGCCTAAAAAGTGCGTGCTTTCCAAAGAAAGAACGGTTCAACGTACCAACACTTCCGTCTTGAAAGGACTTTGACCCACTGTAGAGTTAAATCTAATTTAGGGTGGTCGAAACACCCCATTCGCCGCCCGATTCCATTCACCCCGCGATTCCATTCACCTCCCATTTCTATTCACCCCGCATGGAACCTGAAATCTTTGACCGAAGTTTTGCATACATTAGAATAATAAAAGCTGATTTTTTTCTTACAATAAGAAAAACATAAAATGTGTTTTTCTTATCGTTGAAAATGTGCAAGTATTTATACGGGTATACTAATGTGCAAAGGCAAATAGCCCCAAGTTAAAAGAAGTAGTTTTTAAAATAAACGAGTTCATAGTTAATTTCAAATGATGCTTTTTGCCAAAACATGTCACTCATTCCTTTCAACAACGTCATATATCAAAAATTTTCAGTTGTGCATGTTTTCGGAATGCCCAGAAAATATACTATATCCCAGCAAAAGCGGCATATTTTAAACTTAATATTTACCCGCTACAGGGCAGAAAGTGTTGTTTTTGCATTTTGAAGAAAAGGTATTGCTTAATTATTTTTTAAAATAAACCAATTATTTTTTAAATGGAGAAAAAACCTTCAGGTTTTACCTAAAAAGATCTGTTGCACAGTAAAAAGTTCAATAAGTGGCTTGACATTTATTTTTAAAACATTGTCTTATATTTCAAAACTTTAAAAACGATCTCCTGAAAAATCAAGTTTTTTGATATTTGACGTTGTCAAAAGGATTGAGCGATGTGTCAATTTAATACAATTTTGTAAGTATTTGGATAATGAATATCTCAGTAAAAGAAAATATGTGATTGTATATGATAGAGGCCAGTTTTAAGAATTCTTTAAGCCGTGTTAAGCCAAACAGCCGCAACTTGAGTTACGGCTAGTTGCCTTTACTCATTAGTGTATTAGTCGCAAAAGGGGTATCTACATATATATATACCAAGGAAATCTCGATAAAATGAAATATCGCTCACTCCTTTCAACAACGTCATATATCAAAAAACTTGATTTTTCAGGAGATCGTTTTTAAAGTGTAAGAATATAATGAAATGGATTAAAAATAAACAGCAAGTCACTTTTTGAACTTTTTACTGTGCAACAGATCTTTTTAGGTAAAACCTGAATGTTTTTTCTCCATTTGAAAAATATTTAGTACATTAAAAAAAAACCTTTTCTTCAAAATGCAAGATAATCCAGATTTCTCCAAAGAGTGTGTCCAAATACTTGTTCACATATCTGGATTAATTTTCTCATATTTGGAGTTAATTTTTATATTATTTTTTGACATCTCAACATAGATGAAGAAAAATATGGTTATAAGTCTAGTATGTGTGTACCTTATTACAAATATGTATCATTAATTGATTCGGCAGTCACTTTGGGGTATTTTTTTATTAAATTTAAGTTTTACTTAGTAAATACCACTATTGGTGTTTACTAAGTAAAACTTAAATTAAAAATACAAATTTCTTGGCTAACCCTTTCAACATGGAGAAACATGGAGTTGGCAAAAGAAGGATGAAAGTAGACTTAATGCAGTCGAAATGCGATCTCTCAGAGCAGCAAAACGATGTATGGTAGATGTTCGAATAGTGAAATAAGGAAGGAATGCAAAGCTGCGACAAGCATTATCGATAAAATTAAGAAAGATGTGTTGAGATGGTTTGGACATGTAGAACGAATGAGTGAAAAAAGAACGGTTAAACAAATTTATGAGGCGAATCTAATTGGATAAAGGAGCAGAGGAAGACCGAGAAAAACTTGGCACGATCAGGTATGCCTAATACTTGAAAGAAGTCAGGTCAGAAGTCGAAACAATGGGCAAGTATGTATGAGGAGATGCATGAACGTGGAAAAGGCGAAGATTTTTTGCAAAGACAGAGTGGTGTGGCGTTCTGTTATCTCTGCCTACCCCTGCGGGGAAGCTGCGTGATGGTTAGTTAGTTAGTTATCCTTTCAAATCCGAACGCGCCGCAGTCCCAATTAGTTCGGATTTTGCGGGGTTTCACCATAGTATGTAAAGTAAAGAATAGTTACAATTTCCCATGGATTGTGAGTACAAAGAAAGCCACCCCATAGGAACCCGATCCAACCCGTTTAGCCTTCCTTTAGAGGTCATTGTCTTATGGTGGTCAGTGACAGAATAATCAATTTTACAACCACTTTCGCTTTCATGGTGTAGCCATTATACAAGGGGGTCGATGACATTGCATTTGACATAGAAAAAGGCAACGACTTATATAGAACACAACCAAACAAAGGAAATATTATATTATACAAGTATTTTATATTTTTTGGGTTCACAAGGGTAGGTATATTCACTGTATTGTAGTATTTAGCGTTAGAAAAAGGTCCCTATTTTAGAGTGAAATTGGAGGACTTTAAATGATTATAATTCTGTTTCTACAATAGTTATAAGACATAGGAACACAGATAATATTGTACTCTAATTTATTGCATAGTTTCACGAGTAACCTGCTCCGCGCGTATTCACTGTATTGTAGTATTTAACGTTAGAAAAAGGTCCCTATTTTAGAGTGAAATTGGAGGACTTTAAATGATTATAATTCTGTTTCTACAATAGTTATAAGACATAGGAACACAGATAATATTGTACTCTAATTTATTGCATAGTTTCACGAGTAACCTGCTCCGCGCGTATTCACTGTATTGTAGTATTTAACGTTAGAAAAAGGTCCCTATTTTAGAGTGAAATTGGAGGACTTTAAATGATTATAATTCTGTTTCTACAATAGTTATAAGACATAGGAACACAGATAATATTGTACTCTAATTTATTGCATAGTTTCACGAGTAACCTGCTCCGCGCGTATTCACTGTATTGTAGTATTTAACGTTAGAAAAAGGTCCCTATTTTAGAGTGAAATTGGAGGACTTTAAATGATTATAATTCTGTTTCTACAATAGTTATAAGACATAGGAACACAGATAATATTGTACTCTAATTTATTGCATAGTTTCACGAGTAACCTGCTCCGCGCGTATTCACTGTATTGTAGTATTTAACGTTAGAAAAAGGTCCCTATTTTAGAGTGAAATTGGAGGACTTTAAATGATTATAATTCTGTTTCTACAATAGTTATAAGACATAGGAACACAGATAATATTGTACTCTAATTTATTGCATAGTTTCACGAGTAACCTGCTCCGCGCGTATTCACTGTATTGTAGTATTTAACGTTAGAAAAAGGTCCCTATTTTAGAGTGAAATTGGAGGACTTTAAATGATTATAATTCTGTTTCTACAATAGTTATAAGACATAGGAACACAGATAATATTGTACTCTAATTTATTGCATAGTTTCACGAGTAACCTGCTCCGCGCGTATTCACTGTATTGTAGTATTTAACGTTAGAAAAAGGTCCCTATTTTAGAGTGAAATTGGAGGACTTTAAATGATTATAATTCTGTTTCTACAATAGTTATAAGACATAGGAACACAGATAATATTGTACTCTAATTTATTGCATAGTTTCACGAGTAACCTGCTCCGCGCGTATTCACTGTATTGTAGTATTTAACGTTAGAAAAAGGTCCCTATTTTAGAGTGAAATTGGAGGACTTTAAATGATTATAATTCTGTTTCTACAATAGTTATAAGACATAGGAACACAGATAATATTGTACTCTAATTTATTGCATAGTTTCACGAGTAACCTGCTCCGCGCGTATTCACTGTATTGTAGTATTTAACGTTAGAAAAAGGTCCCTATTTTAGAGTGAAATTGGAGGACTTTAAATGATTATAATTCTGTTTCTACAATAGTTATAAGACATAGGAACACAGATAATATTGTACTCTAATTTATTGCATAGTTTCACGAGTAACCTGCTCCGCGCGTATTCACTGTATTGTAGTATTTAACGTTAGAAAAAGGTCCCTATTTTAGAGTGAAATTGGAGGACTTTAAATGATTATATTATAATTCTGTCTCTACATTAGGTATAAGACATAATAATACATGCAATATCAATTTTAACTCAGAAAAAGTACTTTAGTTAGTAAATTACTTAATCAGTGTAAGATTTCAGTATTTTCAGTTTATTTCAGGCCTGAAAATTGAATGAAATTTTTGAAACGCTATTTCAGGGTGGTGGTAGGCTTCAGGAGGCAATGACCGCGCGAGTACATGCCGCGAAGGATGCTAGTAACCTCTGAAGGCCGTGTGTTGACCCTTCACATGGATATTATAGCGGTTTCCTATTTCAGCCTTTCAAAGTGTACGCAATAAAATATTGAGTTATGCAAAATTCTTTGTTGTTTTTTTATATCGAATGATATATAAGGCACTGCATTGGATCATTCCGAAAATAAGTTGTTTAAAATATAATAATAATACACTTGTGTAAGACCACTTTTTTGAGATTTTTAAATATAAATACGACTTGCTTTAATATCTACATACCGCTCACTCCTTTCAACAACGTCATGTATCAAATAAATCTTGATTTTTCAGGATCGTTTTTAAAGTTTAAAAATAAAGTAAAATGTATTAAAAATAAATATCAAGCCGCTTATAACTTTTTACTGTGCAACAGATCTTTTCAGGTAAAACCTGAATGTTTTTTCTCCATTTGAAAAATATTTAGTATATTTAAAAAATAATTAAACAATACCTTTTCTTCGAAAGGCAAAAACAACACTTTCTGCCCTGTAGCGGGTAAATATTATGTTAAAAATATGCTGCTTTTGCTGGGATATAGTACATCTGGGCATTCCGAAAACATACACAACTGAAATTAGTCGATTTTTTTATATATGACGTTGTTGAAAGTAGTGAGTGACATGTCCAAACCATCACAACAGACTTTCCTTATAATTAAAATAAAACTTTGTTCTAAAATCACTATTTGTATTTTATTATAACTTAATTATAATGTCTACCGGTTTCGAAGCTAACCGCTTCTTTATCAAGACTGATTAACTTCTTTATTATTAATTAATCAGTTTCGATAAAGAAGCGGTTAGATTCGAAACCGGTAGACATTATAATAAAGTTTTAATAAAATATTTATAGTGATTTAAAAACAAAGTTATATTTTACTTATAAAATGGGAAACCACAATTAATACGCATAGCCCTTCAAGGAATCTCTGAAGGACGCAGACCCCCAGGCAGACCTCTAAAAAGCTAGAAAGACAGCTGGGAGTCAACATCCCAAGAGCTACAAGCGGGGGCACAAACAGATCCTTAGGATCTAGAAAAAGAAGAAGAAGAAGAAGAAGAAGAAGAAGAAGAACAAGACAATTAATGCTTTAATTATAAATTTTACACCTTCCTTAGTTTGCTGGATAATGCTTATCTCAGCCTTGCACCCTTTCCTTATATCACCATTGGAACATCTACCACACATGGTTTTGCCGCACTGAGAGATCGCATTCCGACAGTCTACTTCCATCCTTCTTTTACCAAGACTTTCATTGTACTCTCAACATAGATGAAGAAGCTCTTGTTAAAACTGTAAAATATAAGCCGGGACAGTTATGTATAATACTTATGACCTATTAGTTGCGTGTTTCGTGATCAGTGTTGAAAAGGTGAATGTTACAGTGTATGTATAAAGTAATCACGTTAACCAGACAATGACAATTCTTCCTTCTTTTGCCAACTCCAGGCTTCACAACCATACATTAGGGTTGGAACCAGGACTCTCTGGTATACTGCCAGTTTAGAATATATCATCTTTAGTATGAATAGTCAGAACACATGTTCACTCCTTTCAAAAACGTCATAAATAAAAAAAAAACTTGATTTTTCAGGAGAACGTTTTTAATGTTTAATAATATAATACAATGTACAACATTTTAAGTGTGTCCAAATACTTGTTCACAAAATCTGGGTTATCTCCAATTACAGGAGTTATTTTCATATTATTTTTTGACAAAATTTTGGACACACTCAAAATGTTGTAAATAAATTGTCTGGTCAAATTATAAGCTTAAATAATAAAAATGAAAATGATATTTTCTGGCGTTTCTCATGTGTGTGATTATAATCCAGGATTCAAACCTCACATACTAATAAAAGAGTTTCTGCTTAGTAAAAAGCTTCTTTACATCTCACCAATAGATGTCTCTAGTGAAGTTCTAGTGATTCAAGAACAAGGTTTCTAAATTGGTTCAAAATACAGAACTTCCAAGAATTTGAGTAGTGTGGTTGTCAATAATGGGTAGAATTGGTGAATGTTACACGTTTATAAAGTGATCACTTAAACCAGCCTATGACGGTCGTCAGCCCCGTAAATGCCCAGACTTCCATATTCTTCTTCATCTTTGATGAGATGTCAAAAAATAATAAAATACAATGTATTAAAAATAAATATCAAGCCACTTATTGAACTTTTTACTGTGCAACAGATATTTTTAAGTAAAACCTGAAGGTTTTTTTCCTCATTTGAAAAATTTTTAGTATTCTCAAAAAAATAATTCAACAATATATTTTCTTCAAAATGCAAAAACAGCACTTTCTGCCCTGTAGCGGGTAAATATCAAGTTAAAAATATGCCTCTTTTGCTGGGATATAGAAAATTTTCTGAGCATTCCGAAAACATGCACAACTGAAAATTGACGATTGTTTATTTATGACGTTCTTGAAAGGAGTGAGCGATATGTATATTACTATGTACCTATTTTTGTCATTTTTTACCTTTATCCTAACCTATTGGTGCATAGGGTACTTCATCGTATCGATTCATATCATTTTTGATATACCATACATTAGGGTTGGAACCAGGACTCTCTGGTATACTGCCATCTTTAGTATGAATAGTATGAACACATAACGTGTTCAGACTATTCATACTAAAGACTAAATCGCCATTCCAGCATCTACCACAGATAATTTCGCAAGCTACCACACATACTCTTCGTTACCACGCACATTCACGAAGGCGTTCGCTATCTCTTGTCCCGTTTGCGATACCTCTACCAATGCCACGAGCGGACCCGCCCCGTGGGATCCCGTTACTCCTGGTGGCCTAGTGGTACGCGTAACGGTACCAGCGACCAACGGTAAACGTTCGATGACCGCGCGGACAAGATTCGCTTATTGCTGTACTCTTGGCTACACATGCTGTCTATATGTATGTACATATATACATATATGTATGGACAGTGGTCGATGTAATACAGAGAGGCCCAAGAGGAGAAGTAACGATACAAGTAGATAGAATGTATGAAAAAATGAATATATATATATATATATATATATATATATATATATATATATATATATATATATATATATATATATATATATATATATATATATATATATATATATATATATATATATATATATACATATATATATATATTGTCCGCCTCCGTAATGGTCAGCACGCTCGGCTACCGTTCTGGAGGTCCTGGGTTCGATTCCCAAGGGGGGTTAAATAAATATTAGTGCTTTTTTCACTGTCATATTTATTCAATATTACCCTGGATCAAGATAACACTGCGTTTATATGACGCAGTGCCCTATGCACCATTGGGGTTATATATATATATATATATATATATATATATATATATATATATATATATATATATATATATATATATATATATATTTATATATTTATATACACATACATATACATATGCACACTATATTCATATCGCTCAATGCTTTCAACAACGACATATATCATTAATCATCAATTTTCAGTTGTGTATGGAATGTTGTTTTCGGAATGCCCAGAAAATGTATTATATCCCAGCAAAAGCGGCATACTATTTAACTTAATATTTACCCGCTACAGGGCAGAAAGTGTTGATTTTTCATTTTGAAGAAAATGTATTGTTTAATTTAATTTTATATACTTAATATATTTCAAATGGAGAAAAAAACTGCAGGTTTTACCTAAAAAGATCTGTTGCACAGTAAAAAGTTCAATAAGTGGCTTGATATTTAGTTTTAACACACTGTATTATATTTTAAAATTGTTTAAAAGTTTTTTAAGTACTTTGTTGAAAGGAGTGAGCAATATATGTATTATTTTACTTTACATTATTTAAAAAATACATAAAATTCCCGAATAGATATTTCAAATAAAAATAAACTAAAAAGGAATATATATATATATATATATATATATATATATATATATATATATATATATATATATAAAACCCTTATCCGCACCCCAATGGTGCATAGGGCACTGCTTCATATGAACACAGTGTTATCTTGATCGTTTACACACGAAGGAAAGGTGATCAGCCCTCCGCTCCAGTCCAGGATAATATTGAATAAATATTACAGTGCAAAAATCACTTATATTTATTTGACCCCCCTGGGAATCGAACCCGGGATCTCCAGAACGGTAGCGGAGCGTGCTGACCATTACACTACAGAGGCGGACAAAAAGGAATAACAAATTGAAATTTAAAAACGCACTATATAATAAAAACATTATTGTTAAAATACCTCTATATATATATATATATATATATATATATATATATATATATATATATATATATATATATATATATATATATATATATATATATATATATATATATATATATATATATATATATATATATATATATATATATATATATATATATATATATATGTATAATATTTCTTCCTCTATAAATTTATAAAGTATTTAAACACATCTGATATATTTATATGGTATTTCAAGTAGTGACAGATTCATTACGACTGTAAATAATTCAATTTATTTATTTATCCCTTGGAGACAAAATAAAGAATTCACGCATTCGTGGCAGCCTGGCTGTATCAGGCATCAATAGTAAGGTAGGGGAAAGGCAATTGGAGGTGGTATGGGCACATAGGACGCAGAGAACCTCATCATATCGTCAACCAGGCAATCGCCATGGATCTTCTTCATTAGTCATCTAGAGGAAAGCCAGAGAATTCATGGATGCTGCAGAGAGATAACATGATACGAAGGCATGGCCTAGGTGACGTTGTCCACGACAGAAGGACCTACAGCCTGAGGACGAGGAGAGCTGACCACAACAGTCTACAAAGAAGATGAGTTGGGATCGAGCTAAGAAGAAGAGTCATGATAGATTTATGTGGTATAAGTATATACATACCTCGGATGGTGCTCGGCATTGTAGATTCAAATTATCCAATATCCGAATGAGTCACCTGTAGAGCCACTTTTCGTATGCATTCACTTATTATGTAATTAAAACTATTATTTAAAAAATTGATCAAATCAATTTGATGAAAAAACGAACACAGAAAATCACTTTAAAACGGTATACAAAATAAATAACAACTTTTTAAATAAATATTATTTTTTTATATATTTTTTTAGGCACGATTTTGTTTTACACTTTTTTTACTGGTTTTTTATTTTATGTTTTACAGTTTTTAAAAAAATAAACACTTTTCGCCTGTTTCTCTCCATGGACGGTCTATTTCTGTAAGAAAAAGATTATATGAGTGAAAATTCACAGTATATATTTTATATATACTGTGAGCTGAAGAGAAGCTTTTCTATTGAGCAGACACCAATAGATGTCTCTCGTGAAAATTCTAATGATTCATGTACAATGTTTTGAAGTTGTATTATATATATATATATATATATATATATATATATATATATATATATATATATATATATATATATATATATATATATATATATATATATATATATATATATATATATATATATATATATATATATATATATATATATATATATATATATATATATATATATATATATATATATATATATATATATATATATATATATATATATATATATATATATATATATATATATATATATATTTATATATATATAAATATAACGTGGTAATATTTTCCTTTAAATTGGGTGTAAATAATATGTAAAGTGGGTGTATAATAATAAAATAAACAATGTGTTGCTTTGTAATTAAAGTTTATTCTTAATTTAACTTTATAATATTTTTCTATCTGTCTATCTGATTCTGACAGTTCAGAATATTATATTTTTTCTATCTGATGTCTTTTGTTTTATTCAGCGCGACGCATGCGACATCTGTTGGTAGAACTGTTTTATGTAGGTACTATTTGTAAGTACTTAATTAAATGTACAGGTAGGTACCTAGGTATTTTATTACATATATATATATATATATATAATATATATATATATATATATATATATATATATATATATATATATATATATATATATATATATATATATATATATATATATATATATATATATATATATATATATATATATGTATAAAAACTAACTAACCGTCACGCCGCTTCCCCGCAGGGGTAGGCAGAGAGAATCGAACGCCACACCACTCTGTCTTTGCAAACATTCTTTGCCTCTTCTACATTCATGCATTTCCTCATACATACCCGACGATTATTACGACTCCTGACCCGGCCGCTTATAAAACTAACTAACTAACCATCACGCCGCTTCTCTGCAGGGGTAGGCAGAGAGAATAGAACGCCGCACCACTCTGTCTTTGCAAACATTCTTCGCCTCTTCCACGTTCATGCATCTCCTCATACATACCCGCCGATTGTTACGACTCCTAACCTGACCGCTTCCAAGTATTTGGCATACCTGCTCGTGCCAAGTTTTTCTCGGTCTTCCTCTGCCCTTTTTCCAATAACATCCGCCTCATAAACTTCTAAATAAGGCACCACTAAATCCGATAGTCCTTTATGTCCTATTGCCTCATCAATTTTTGTCAACTGCATACCTTCTTTTGCACATTCTGTGTCCAATTTAAATCTTGCTTTTTTTAAAATTGGACATTCCCACACTAAATGAGGGATGTCGTGTGATGATGGGTACAAAAAGTTAGATATATTGTATAAAGGCGTGAATGAAACAGTGTATTAATTTCTAGATTCGCCGTTAGGAGCGCTTTGTGAGGTAAAAAGCGCGGCAAAGATTCCCGGCCATGCGCAGTTATTTCTCGCACACATGTACCGTAATCTTGCTGCTAACCCTCTACGTCTATAGTTTATTGTTTATTATTAAATATCTTTATATTTAAAAAATTCCATATATATATACATATATCGTTATCGTACAGGAGAAAGTGACCAACTACCAAAACGTAAAATGTTCAGGAGGGCCATGCTTTTGCTTGGCAACAAAATAAACATCAATGCAGTTAGTCATTTTTAACAAGTCAATATAATATATTTCCAAGTTTACAATAATTTGGGATTTTTTCAGGGCAATATTAAGCTAGTAAGATATCAAATAGTCAATGATCAGTCGTTTTTGTAAAACAATGCACTTGGTCACTTTCTCCTGTATGACTACGATATATTATATATATATATATATATATATATATATATATATATATATATATATATATATATATATATATATATATAGATAGATATATATATATATATATATATATATATATATATATATATATATATATATATATATATATACATATATATATATATAGATATATATATTTTTATATATATATATATATATATATATATATATTATTTATATATATATATATATATATATATATAAATAAATATGTATATATATATATATATATATATATATATATATATATATATATATATATATATATATATATATATATATATGTATATATATATATACACTGCTGACCACTGCTGACCATTCGTCGGCAGCTCTCGTCAGAACTTCGGGACGCGGATATGACTTGGGAGGATGCAATGGAGCTGGTAGCCGACAGAAAAGCCTGGAGACAGTTTGTCGGCTTCATATGCCCCACATAGGGAGCGAATATGGTTTATATAAACTAAAATATTTAAAAAAAAAATCCTTAGCTATTACAGAAATGTCATGCTTCCAAATTCGAACTAAAGTTGATGCACTTAGAATTGATAGTATTCTGGGGTGCCTTTAGCCTTTCAGAAAAGCTTCCAAATTCAAACTAAAGAAGATGCACTTAGAATTGGGGCGACTTTAGCCTTTCAAAAAAGCTTCCAAATTCAAATTCAAATACACCCAGCCAATCGTGTCCTCGTTCCGAATTCGAGCTAGAGTGATCCATGCGTTAATTGAGAGTTGACACAATTCTGGAGTCACACTAGCCTCTCAGATCGCGGTGATCTCGGCTGCGAGAGTGTTAGGGCACCGATGGCATTATAACGGAGCCGTGACGTAACAGCGTGCAGGTGTAATCGGTTATCGGACTAACGGAACTGTGACGTCGTGTAACGGGTCGTACGGTACCTACCCGGGGCTGTGGTGAGCGGCGGGGCGGCGAGGGGGGGATCAAGACCGGTACTCCGGGAGTACTTGACTTGAGATACAACGGAGATGATGCCGAATGTATGTACGTACTGTGTGATGGTGTGATGCTGTGAGAGGGAATTTGGATACGAATACCGTTGTTTATTTTGATAATTTTCTTCATGTACAGGGAAGAAATAAGTACACTGGCGGGCTTATTGCTAAACAGCAATATCTTCCAACCAACCAAAAACAGACTTAGTAATATTGGTCAAAACGTTTGATACTATATATAATATATATGTCCATGGAAGCCAGCCAAGCTAGCGGTTCACAACGGCGTGCTGGTACCGACACTAATGTATGGAAGCGAAACATGGAACTGGCAAAGGAAGGATGAAAGCAGAGTGAACGCTGTTGAAATGCACTCCCTCAGACGAATGTGTGGAAAATCATTGTATGACAGAATTAAAAACGAAGATATAAGTAAGGAATGTAAGGCTGAACAAGGAATAATTGAAAAGATTAGGAAGAGTTCTTTGCGGTGGTATGGACATGTGGAGCGAATGGATAGCGAGAGAATGACCAAGAAAATATATGTGGCGAATGTGAGAGGGAAAACAGAACGAGGACGACCGAAAAAGACTTGGCACGATCAGATCAATCAGAACCTAAAATCTGACGGTGTCAAAAGTCTGCGTAATCGGGGGCCATGTGTGACTAGATGTATGGATGTGAAGGAGGCGAGGAGTGTATGTCAGGGCACAAGAGTGTGGCGTTCCATCCTCTCTGCCTACCCCTGCGGGGAAACGGCGTGGTGGTAGTAGTAGTAGTAGTATATATAATATATGTGTGTGTGTATATACATATATAAATATATATATATATATATATATATATATATATATATATATATATATATATATATATATATATATATATATATATATATATATATATATATATATATATATATATATATATATATATATATATATATATATATATATATATATATATATATATATATATATATATATATATATATATATATATATATATATATATATATATATATATATATATATATATATTGCTACTATATTATTATTATAATTTATCCATATTTCATATTAAATTATAAATTATAAAATTCGTTTTTACGTTTTAAAAAACGACTGATTAAAGTTCAAATTTTAATTTTTTTGACAATTTCTTTCTTGTATTTAAAAATATTTTATTTGTTGTTAATCAATTCGGCAGTCACTTGGTGGCAATATCTATCAATTTTGAATTTAAATTTTACCAGGCAAATACCACTTTTTGTGGTATTTTGACACATCTATGTATGTTGATGTATTAATTTAAAATTATAATAAAACCACTTCTTAGTAACCACTATTCGACAAGAACCTTGTCATCCTCAGGGTTTGTGTACTAATTCTAAAACATTGAAATACTCATAGTTAGCTTATCAATAATTATAACCTAATAACAATAATAATAAAACAATTATCCGTACCCCAATGGTGCATAGGGCACTACATCATACAAACGCAGTGTTATCTTGATCGTTTACACATGAAGGAAAGAAAGGTGATCAGCCTTACGCCTCAGGTACCAGACCAGGGTAATATTGAATAAACATTACAGTGAAAAATCACTATTTATTTATTTTACCCCCCCCCCCTGGGAATCGAACCCGGGACCTCCAGAACGGTAGCCGAGCGTGCTGACCATTGCACTACGGAGGCGGACAAAATATAACCTAACTATGAGTATTTCAATGTTTTAGAATTAGTACATAAACCCTGATGATGACAAGGTTCTTGGCGAAACCGGTTGGAATAGTGTACCAATAAAAAGTGGTTAATCTATGTGGAGATGTCATAAAATAACTCCTAATCGGAGATAATCCAGATTTGTAAACATAGTTTTCAGTGTGTCCAAATACTTATTCACAAAATCTGGATTATCTCCAATTACAGGAGAGAATTCATGTATTGGAGATAATCCAGATTTTGTGAACAAGTATTTGGACACACTCAAAATGTTGTAAATAAATTATCTGGTCAAATTATAAGCTTAAATAATAAAAATGAAAATGGTATTTTCTGGCGTTTCTCATGTGTGTGATTATAATCCAGGATTCGGACCTCACATACTAATATAAGAGTTTCTGCTTAATAAAAAGCTTCTTTACATCTCACCAATAGATGTCTCTTGTGAAGTTCTGGTGATTCAAGAACAAGGTTTCTAAATTGATTCATATATTATATATAAAACTTTCAAGAATTTGAGTAGTGTGGTTGTCAATAATGGGTAGAATTAATGAATGTTACACGTGTGTAAAGTGATCACTTAAACCAGCTTGTGACGGTCGTCAGCCCTGCAAATGCCCAGACTTCCATATTCTTCTTCATCTTTGATGAGATGTCAAAAAATAATATGTAAACCAAGTATCTGGATTGTCTATTGTGTGGCATGGAGTTGGCAATAGAAGGATGAAAATGACTGAATCCAGTCGAAATTTGCGGCAAAACCATGTATGGTAGATTGATGTTGGAATGGCGATATAAGGAAAGGGTGCAAGGCTGAGATGAGCACTATCCAGCAAACCAAGGAAGGTGTGTTGAGATGGTTTGGGCATGTGGAGCGAATGAGTGAAGAAAGAACAGTAAAAAAAATATGAGGCGAATGAAGTTCAAAATATGGGCAGAGGAAGACCGAAAAACACTTGGCAAGATCAAGTGTGTAAAAAACGTGATTCGTGTCAGGAGTCGGAATAATCGGCGGGTATGTATGAAGACATACATGAATGCAGAAGAGGCGAAGATTGTTTGCAAAGACGGAGTGGAGTGGCGTTCTTTGCCCTCAGCCTATCCCTGCAGAGAAGCGGGGTGATGGTTACTTAGTTAGTTTGTTTTAAGATAGTAGAGGTGAGTAGATACGAATTATATCGTGTCATTCGGCCATGTCATCCATCCATAATGGTTACCAACTAATAATTAATCAAACAGGCATTGCGAGGGGGGTCCAATAAATATAAGTGATTTTTTGCACTCTTATATTTATTCAATGTAACCCTGGACTGGTACCTGAAGCGGAGGGCTGATCACCTTTCCTTCGTGTGTTAACGATCAAGATAACACTGCGTTTATATGATGCAGTGCCCTATGCACCATTAGGGTGCGGATAAGGGTTCGAATGAATAAATATATATATATATATACACATATATAGTGTGTAAAATAAATAATTATTAATAACTTATAAAAATAAAATACCTTGAACATTATAAGATTATCCAAAAAACGGTAAATTTGCACTTTGAATCACTTTTGAGTTGAGAATGAGTTAAAAAAACACACGTTCAGCTGTTAAAATCACCCAAATTTAACAATACATCATACTCTTGAAGTTTAAAGTTGTAAATAGTATAAATATCTAATTTCACTTGTTAAAAACGGTTGAAAATCTGTCAAATTTCGACCGGGGAATTTACAAACTGATTCAGTTAAATTCACTGTTATTTTTGAATGGTTTTACTGTATGTTTTGTACGGGTTGGTAATGGGTGTCGCGTGTGAACTGTCGTCAGGCTGACGAGAGACGGCCCACGTGTCGGCGACCACCCTGTGCCAGGCGAGGAGGTATACTGGCTGCAGATACGGCCAAAGCCTTAGCGGAAGCTTCCGTAAAAACCGGATGGTAAATTTGCCAGACTTCGTAGAAAGGAAGCACCTTTTTATACGAGTCGAAAGCTCGCACGGTCCAAATGAAAGCTCCCTTTTGAAGATATGATTAGTACTGTGAAAAGTTTCAGCGTTTCAGAGGGAGTAATTTTTGAAAACTTTTAACAGTACGGATTGCGATTTTTGTTGGCTTTTCTGCAATTAATGGTGCATAGGGCACTGAAATGCAACGATGCAGTGTTGTATTGGTCGGTAATTATTATATATTGAACGATTCAGGTAATATTACATATAAACATTATAAAATAAATAAAAATAAGCTTAAATAATAAAAATGAAAATGATATTTTCTGGCGTTTCTCATGTGTGTGATTATAATCCAGGATTCGGAACTCACATACTAATAGAAGAGTTTCTGCTCAGTAAAAAGCTTCTTTTCATCTCACCAATAGATGTCTCTAGTGAAGTTCTAGTGATTCAAGAACAATGTTTCAAAAATTGGTTCATATATATATGTAGATCTTCCAAGAATTTGAGTAGTGTGGTTGTCAATAATGGGTAGAATTGGTGTTGTTGATGTGATGTTACGCGTGTGTAAAGTGATCACTTAAACCAGCCGATGACGGTCGTCAGCCCCGTAAATGCCCAGACTTCCACATTCTTCTTCATCTTTGATGAGATGTCAAAAAATAATATGAAAATAAAACAACTTTGTTCTAACCACTTTTCATTAGTACACTTTTTCCAACCGGTTTCGACAAGAACCTTGTCATCATCAGGGTTTATGTACTAATTCTAAAACATTGAAATACTCATAGTTAGGTCATTCAAGAAAAAATATTACTTATTTTCTTTAATGTATAATAATAAATAATAAAACCCTTTATCCGCACCCCAGTGGTGCATAGGGCACTGTGTCATATAAACACAGTGTTATCTTGATCGTTTACACATGAAGGAAAGGTGATCAGCCCTCCGCTTCAGGTACCAGTCCAGGGTATTCAGTTGAATAAATATTTTACCCCCCCTGGGAATCGAACCCGGGTCCTCCAGAGCGGTAGCCGAGCGTGCTGACCATTACACTACGGAGGCGGACAAAAAAATGTATGCATGTCGCAATAATTTGAAGTTTTATTTAAAGAAATTTGGTAATGGGTATGGTCAGATGTATAGAACATCTTCTAAATTTCTTCATCTTTGTTGAGATTTTTAATGGAACAAATTGTTCTTTCCAGATAAATTTTTAATTTTTTAATTTTTTAATTAATTAATTAATTTAATGTAGTTACATTTTTAATTACAACGTAATACCATTTCTGAACATTTATACATATCGCTCTCTCCTTTCAAGAACGTCATAAATAAAAAATAGTCAACTTTCAGTTGTGCATGTTTTCGGAATGCCCAGAAAATGTACTATATCCCAGCAAAAGCGGCATATTTTTAACTTAATATTTACCCGTTACAGGGCAGAAAGTGTTGTTTTTGCATTTTGAAGAAAAGGTATGGTTTAATTATTTTTTTAAATATACTAAATATTTTTCAAATGGAGAAAACACCTTCAGGTTTTACCTAAAAAGATCTGTTGCACAGTAAAAAGTTCAATAAGTGGCTTGATATTTATTTTTAATACATTGTATTTTGTGTTTGAACTTTAAAAACGTTCTCCTGAAAAATCAAGTTTTTTGATTTATGACGTTCTTGAAAGGAGTGAGCGATATGACAAACTTAGTTTTAGATTAGCTGTGCCTCTCCAAAAAAGAGACTGAGCTCTTGTGCTTGGAGAGGGACTCACACTCGTGGTTTAACGTTTATAATTAATGGTATAATAGTTTTTTTATTTTTTTTTTAAAGATTTATACGTAATGGGCATTAATTTTTTCTTATTATTTTTTGACATCTCATCAAAGATGAAGAAGAATATGAAAGTCTGGGCATTTACGGGGCTGACGACCGTCATAGGCTGGTTTAAGTGATCACTTTACACACGTGTAACATTCACCAATTCTACCCATTATTGACAACCACACTACTCAAATTCTTGGAAGTTCTGTATATATATGAACCGATTTAGAAACCTTGTTCTTGAATCACTAGAACTTCACTAGAGACATCTATTGGTGAGATGTATGTGGTCGTCAGCCCCGTAAATTCCCAGACTTCCATATTCTTCTTCATCTTTGATGAGATGTCAAAAAATAATATGAAAATAACTCCTGTAATTGGAGATAATCCAGATTTTGTGAACAAGTATTTGGACACACTCAAAATGTTGTAAATTTTTTTCTCAAGAATTTTTATATCTTATATTTTTTTAATTTCTTTAGGGAGTTTATTAAAATATTTAATTATAGTAAATACTTACACTTATTCGTTCTCATCTGACATTTCCTTATTTACTTATTTCCATTCTTCTCCACAACTTCTTCGTCTCTGTTAAAACATCAAACTTATTTTCTTGTGCAAAGAAAAAAGTTTGAAATTTTTTGAGTTCAAAACTGCATGATATGGTGCATAGCGCTCTGTATTGGATTGATGCAGTGTTAACATGATCGTTGATTGTTGTATGCATGGCTAATGTATCTTTTCATCTCCATTCATACCAATGGTGCATATATTCAATCAAATACAACTTTATTCCTAAATTTAAAATGTGGAATATATTTCATGGGATGCAGATGACGTTGGTGAAGGAGCGTAGGGTGGACGAAATTAATAAATTTGGTAAAAAAATAAAGGAAGAATGATAGATGGAATAATAAGACTAGCTGCAATGGCTCGGGGTTGCATAGTCGTACTCGCACAACCTTGTAAGCTACGTCTAATATATTTTTGCAAAATATTTTTAGTGCGTCCATTTCTCCATCGTCTTCTTCGTCTATGTTGTATGTGAGGAAGGCGCGTATGAAGAGGTGCATAAATGTGGAAGAGGCGAAGAATGTTTGCAAAGACAGATTGGTGTTGCGTTCTATTCTCTCTGCATACCTCTGCGGTGAAAAGGCAAGATGTTTTGTTGGTTTAAAAAAAATTAGGTGATCACTTTATCACTCTTGTGTAACGTTCACCATTTTGTCCATTATTGAACATCCATATAGCATTATTTTTTTAAGGCTGTATATATTTATATCTTGATATTCTTTGAAACTCTCATAAAAAAATGCTAATTACTCCAAAAAATTTCAAAATATCTTGGGTTTAGAAAGTAAATGTATAAACCATTTTTTTTTGGACGTATGGGAAAAGAGTAAAGTTATAGACACAGTAAAGACACGTAAAGAAAAGAAAGCTAGAGTACTGAATCTTTCAAGAACTTCTTTATGACGTTCAAAACTAATTATGGTCTCTCTAAGCTACCAATAACTAGATAGGAGCATTGCAAATGTGGGGCTATAGAAAAATGCTCAAAATATCATGGTTTCTGCAGAAACTTCTAAACCAAGATGTTTTAATACGCATGGGAAAAGAGAATGAAGTTATATACACTGTAAAGAAAAGAAAGATGGAGTACATAATGTTTCAAGAGCTTCTTTATGACATCCAAAACTAACTATGGACTCTCTAAGCTACCACAAACTACAATAGATCGGAGCATTGCAAATAATGTGAGGCTATGGAAAAATGCTCAAAATATCATGGTTTCTGCAGAAACTTCTAAACCAAGATGTTTTAATACTCATGGGGAAAGAGAGAGAAATTATAGACACTGTAAAGAAAAGAAAGATGGAGTACATAATCTTTCAAGAGCTTCTTTATGACTTCTAAAACTAACTATGGACTATTTAAGCTACCAAAAACTAGATTGGAGCATTGCAAATGTGAAACTATAGAAAAATGCTCAAAATATCATGGTTTCTGCAGAAACTTCTAAACCATAATGTTTTAATACGCATGGGAAAAGAGAATGAAGTTATAGACACTGTAAATAAAAGATGGATAGAGTACTTCATGGCGTCCAAAGCCAACTATGAACTCTCTACTACTACTACCATCACGCCGTTTGACCCCAGGGATAGGCAGAGAGGATGGAACGCCACACTTTTCTGCCCTGACATACACTCCTCGCCTCCTTCACATCCATACATCTAGTCATACATGCCCTCCGATTACGCAGACTTTTGACACCGCTAGATTTTAGGTTCTGATTGATAGGTGCCAAGTCTTTTTCGGTCGTCCTCATTCTGTTTTCCCTCTCACATTCACCACATATATTTTCTTAGTCATTCTCTCGTTATCCATTCGGTCCACATGTCCATACCACCGCAAAGAACTCTTCCTTATCTTTTCAATTATTCCTCGTTCAGCCTTACATTCCTCTCTTACAAAAACTAATTTGGAGCATCTAAATATGGGGATATGAAAGAATGCTCAAAACACCATGGATTAAGCAGAAAGATTCTAACTAAGAAGTTTTTGGACAGATGGGAAAAGAATGAGAAGTTATAGACACCATAAAGAAAAGACAGCTAGAGTAGTTTGGCCATTGTATGAGGGGAGAGAAATAGCGAGTAACAGGTATTATATTACAAGGCGGCGTGGAAGGTAAGCGCAGCGTAGGAAGAAGGCGTATATCCTGGCTCCGCTGCAGCACTGGGGCGCTGCTCAGAGCGGCTGCAGACTGACACGATGATTGCCAACCTTCAGCGTGGAGTACTCGGGCCGTTGTATGAGGGGAGAGAAATAGCGAGTGATAGGTATTATATTACAAGGCGGCGTGGAAGGTAAACGCAGCGTAGGAAGAAGGCGTATATCCTGGCTCCGCTGCAGCACTGGGGCGCTGCTCAGAGCGGCTGCAGACCACGACGATTGCCAACCTCCAGCGTGAAAAGAAAGAAGAAGAAAAGGACTTAGTTAGAGGAATAATTTCATTTCAATAATTTATGGATATTGATAATTATTTTATAATATGCAACAAAAAGATATGTAAATTTGAACAGTTTGGATTCTGTTAAAATTATTTGGTATCAATCACGAGTGGTGTTAAAAATTTGAATGGAGGTGAATTTTCACAGACTTGTGCGCCCAAATTTTAGTCATAATTAATTTCAAACCTTTTTTACTAAAAATCCATATTAACACTTTATGGTATTATCTATTAATTTTTAATTTAAGTTTTGCTTGGTAATGTATTGGTCCGCAACGGGAGCGCTATGGGACCAATTCCAGAACGCTGAGGTCCTATTGTCAGGAATGGAAGGCGGACTCGCGTCAATAATACGCACTGCAACGAATAACTTTATTATTCTAAGTTGATATTGCGTAAGCTTGCAACTTTTGACTACCGTAACGAGTGGCATGAATCGCTTCTAGATTAACCTTTACGCCCTTGACTGGCCCCTGGTGTTACAGTGGGTGGCAGGTTTGTATATCTATCCATAGATTGATAAGGCCACTAATTAAACATGGTCACAAGATGACTTGCACGTAGCTCCAAGTGGAATTCCACCTGTTACAGAATCAATATTATGTCGGTTATCAGTCTATGGGATATTTATGTACTAAATTCTAAGGCGAATGGCAGGTCCATTACAGTAAATACCACTATTTCTTCGAATATAGTTTTGCACAAAACCACATATTAATATTAAACAAATTATCGTCTTTGTAGACAGTTGGGATCGGCTCTCCTCGTCCTCAGGCTGTAGGTCCTTCTGTCATGGACAACGTCACCTAGGCCATGCCTTCGTATCATGTTATCTCTATGCAGCATCCATGAATCCTTTGGTCTTCCTCTAGATGCCTTTCGAGGAAGATCCTTTGCGATTGCCTGGTTCACAATATGATCAGGTTCTCTGCGTCCTATGTGCCCATACTACCTCCAATTGCCTTTCCTCTACCTTACTATTGATGCCTGTTACAGCCAGGCTACAGGGCAGAAAGTGTTGTTTTTGCATTTTGAAAAAAAAGGTATTGTTTAATTTTTTTTTAAATAGTCTAAATATTTTTCAAATAGAAAAAAAAACCTTCAGGTTTTACCTAAAAAGATCTGTCGCACAGTAAAAAGTTTGATAAGTGGCTTGATAATTATTTTTAATACATTGTATTACATTTTAAAACATTAAAAACTTTCTCCTGAAAAATCAAGTTTTTGATTTATGACGTTCTTGAAAGAGTGAGTGATGTGTATAAAAATACATTTTTTTAATACACCACACGGTTATCAATGCTTTTGATATACAAAAAAATATATAATAAAATTTAATTATAAATTATTAATTTTTATTTTATTCATCGGCGCAGTGGTCCCAAATTCCACCGCTAGCACAAAAGTCAATGACCGTTCGGAACGGTAAAACGTCCTTTGCCTCACCGCTCGCACAAATCGCCGACACGTACGGCCGTCCCGCTCGCACCTCCGCACGAACCGCTAGCTGCGTCCCGCCTCACCGTTACACCGCTCATTACGAAATGTGACGTAAGAAATTTCCTGTTATTCTTGCTTCTCTTTCTAGCTTAGAGCCGTTGCATCAGTCTATCTCGGGTTTTGGAAGCGACGGACGTTTCGGGTTTTTTCAAAGCGGTTTGTATGAGAGAAATTAGTGGATAATCAGAACGTATGTGTATTATTGATTGTATTGGAAAGTTCCATGCATCCCTTCGTAGTACTATAGTAAAAAAAATTAAGAACTAACTAATCAAATACCTCCTGCGCCGTTCTGTACTCCTGGTAGCTTCATGGAGTTTGTATGGAAGTCATGAGTGGAATATCAAAACATATGTGAGTTATTATTGATTGTATTGAAAGGTAGTATGTATCTGCACCCTTATCTGCCCCCAATGGTGCATAGGGCAACGCATCATATAAACGTAATGTAATTTTAATCATTAACACACGAAGGAAAGGTGATCAGCCTTCCGCATCAGGTACCAGTCCAGGGTAATATTGAATAAATATTACAGTGAAAAAATCACTTATATTTATTTGACCCCCCCCTGGGAATCGAACCCGGGACCTCCAGAACGGTAGCCAAGCGTGCTGACCGTTACACTATGGAGGCGGACAAATAAGGAACAAACAGGGAACATACAGAAATTTAAAAAAACGTACTTTAATATAACATTAAATTTATTTTATCTCATAACATTACACATATATAAATAATTTGTAAAATCATAAAAGTTTTTTTTGTTTGGACTTTTGACCAAATATTGGCCATACAAAATTTTCCGTTTAAACACAGATATACGACTACTTATGCAACACACTCTAATGTATCTATATCGTCTGTTTTATAACAAACATACTTCTAGTTTTTAACTAAATGGCATTCATACAGAACTTTGATATACGCGATGATGTGACAATGGCATTTATGTAAGAATCTATGGAAAATTTGATGAAATAGTGGTTTTTAAAAGAAATATGATGTAGCTATAGTATACGAATAGATAGATGTAATATACATACATACGTCTGATATATAAAACAATGTAAAATCGGCATCTATACTGACATTAAATGTGTAAATAACGATGTAACTGTTGCGTACATACTGACATCTGATATACATAACGATGTAATACTGGCACACATACTGACATCTGATATACAAAACGATGTAACAGTGGCATATTTACTGACAACTGATGTAAACACAACAATGTAATAGTAACATATTTACATCTGATATATACAATGATGAAACAGTGGTAAATACACAGATATTATCAGATAAATATAACAAACTGTCAATACGGACATGTAATACAAACAAATATAACAATTCTGATATGCACAAAGATGTAACAATGGCGCAAATAGATTTCTGAAATACGGAGTGATGTAGCGATGGCATTTATACAATAATATGAAGTAAATTTCAATGTAATCATAGCATCTTAACAGAAACATAAAACTACATAAGTGTAGCTATGGCATCTTAAAAGAAACATAAAGTTCACTAATGTAACTAAGGCAGTTTCCATAGCTAACATACATTAAGTTTAACAGCAACATGATGTTCACTAATGTAGGCATGGCATCTTAACGGAAACATGAATTACACTAATGTAGCGATGGCATCAAAACAGAAACATGAATTGTACTAATATAGCTATGACATCATAACAGAAACATGAATAACACTAATGTAGAAATGGCATCTTAACGGAAACATGAATTACACTAATGTAGCTAAGGCATCTTGACAGAAACATTAAGTTCACTTATGTAACTATGGCAGTTGCCATAGCTAACATACTCGTACATAAATTATAACAGCAACATGAAATATCTTTATGTAGGTATGGCATTTTGACAGAAACATGAAGTTTACTAATGTAACTATGGCATTTACAGACATTAAGTTTAACAGAAACATGAATTATATTAATATAGCTATGACATCTTAACAGAAACATGAATTGTACTAATATAATTATGGCATCATAACAGAAACATGAATTACACTAATGCAGCAATGGCATTGTAACAGAAACATGAATTACACTAATGTAGCATTGGCATCTTAACAGAAACATGAATTACACTAATGTAGCCATGGCATTGTAACAGAAACATGAATTACACTAATGTAGCCATGGCATTGTAACAGAAACATGAATTACACTAATGTAGCCATGGCATTGTAACAGAAACATGAATTACACTAATGTAGCAATGGCATCTTAACAGAAACATGAATTACACTAACGTAGCTATGGCATTCATACAGAAATATGTTTATAATACTACTAAAGCATCAATTTCTATTCGAACTTACTTTAAATAGACTATATTTTATACATGGCATATATTTTGAACACATATTAAAAATCCACTGATAAGAATTACTTTATAATCATATACATGGTAAATGTACTAGGCACAAAAGGGGTAACTAGCAAATTTTACATTTTGTTTTGTTGGATTTGGATTCTGCATAGGTTAAAAGAGAAAAAATAATAATCGGAAGTTATGTATAAGGGAATGTAGAAGAGGCGAAGAATGTTCGCAAAGACAGAGTGGTGTGGCGTTCTATTCTTTCTGCAAAGGTTAAGAGAGAAAATAGAATAAACAGAAGTTATGTATGAGGGAATGTAGAAGAGGCGAAGAATGTTCGCAAAGACAGAGTGGTGTGGCGTTCTATTCTTTCTGCCTACCCTTGTGAGGATTTTATCTGCACTGTGATTTAAATATGAATTAGTTTTTTTTATCATTTTCAGATAAAAGTGTTAAGAATGACAACCTTAGCATAAAAAAGTTAACACTAAAAAAAGTTTAGCACTTAAAATTTCACAAACAGTTTGCACTAAAAAAGTAGAGTACTCAAAAATATTAGCGTTAAAAAGTTGAGGACTGAGAAATTGGTACTAAAAATTTCACATTAATATGCACTCAAAAAAGTTTAGCCATAAAATTCTAGCACTTAAAAATTAACAAATAGTTTGCACTAAAAAAAGAAGAGTACTCAAAAAGATTAGCATTAAAAAGATAGGACTGAGAGATTGGCACTAAAAATTTCACAAAAAGATTGTTCTAAAAAAAGGTTAGCCATATAAAGTATAGCACTTAAAATTTCACAAATAGTTTGCACTAAAAAAGTAGAGTACTCCAAAAAAACAGCGTTAAAAAGTTGAGGACTGATATTGGAACGGAAAATTTCACTAAAAGTTGAGTACTAAAAACGTTTACCACTACAGGTTTAGTAGTAACAAAAGTTTAACACTAAAACTGTTATGCACTACAAAAAGTTTGCACTAAAAAAATATATCCTAAAAATATAAACATCAAAATAGTTTGGTACTTAGAAAATTGGCACTAAAAAGTTAAGCACTTAAAATTTTGTTCAGCACTTAAAAAATAAGGCACTAAAAATGTTTGGTACTTAAAAAATTTAGCACTAAAATGATTGCTATGTATTTAGATACCTACATTTTAAATTTATATCAGTTGTAAACGGTTTGGTATCTTCGTTTTTCTTATCAATGCTTAATTTAGAGGGTAATTCAATATGACAGTAATAATAATTTAAAAATAAATAAATAAATAAATTGGACGGCTTTTTCGCATGCAGTACAAAAAGCATTTAACATTACATAGGTACTTTAAAATAATTTTTCATCTAAAAAATTGGTGTTTTCCATTCAATTTGCTGTTTTACACACACACATATATATATATATATATATATATATATATATATATATATATATATATATATATATATATTAAAAAAACTATTATATCTTTTATTATATAACATTAAACCACGAGTGTAAGTCCCTTTCCAAGCACAAGAGCACAGACTCTTTTATGGAGAGGCACAGCGAATCGAAATATAAAAGTTCTACATATGTATAAATGATTCAAATGTTATTATGTTATAAATAAAAATGTAAATATATTAAATGAATAAAAAAAAAAAAAAAATATAAATATATATTTATACATATTTCTTTAGGCCATTCGAAATGTCTCATCCCTCACTTAACGGCCTTTGGACCAACGGCCAAATGTCCAACAGCCTTAAGACCAGCAGCCTTTATTTGATCAACATCCTTTAGACAATCGGTCTTTAGATCAACTACCAAATGTCCAACAGCCTTTGGACCAACAGCCTTTAGATCAACGGCCTTTAGACCAACGGCCTTAGGAGCAACAGCCTTTGGACCAACGGCCTTTAGACAAACGGTCTTAAGACCAACAGCCAAATGTCCAACGGCCTAATGTCCAACAGCCTTTATTAGATCAACGGTCTTTAGACAAACAGCCAAACGTCCAACAGACTTTAGATCAACAGCCTTTAGACCAAAGGCCAAATGTCCAACAGCCTTTAGGCCAACGGCCAAATGTCCAACAGCCTTTAACGATCCTTAGACAAACAGTCTTTAGACCAACGGCCAAATTACCAATGACGTTTAGACCAACGGCCAAGCATCAAAACCATCATCAGCTATGGACAGCATTAAAAGTCATAATATATCCTTAAGTGAGAATATGAGATGATACAGACACCGAATTCCAGATGTATTTAAAATTATTTCTATATTCAGCTTAGCTACACGACACATAATATACCATATATATATATATATATATATATATATATATATATATATATATATATATATATATATATATATATATATATATATATATATATATATATATATATATATATATATATATATATATATATATATATATATATATATATATATCTCAGTCATACAGGAAAAAGTGACCTACTAACAAAACTTAAAATGTTCAGGAGGGCCATTTAAATCACTTTTGATTGGCAACAAAATAAACATCAATGCAGTTAGTCATTTCTAAAAATAAAAAAAAATAAAAATTAACTAACCATCACGCCGCTTCCCCGCAGGGGTAGGCAGAGAGAATAGAGCGCCACACCACTCTGTCCTTGCAAACATTCTTCGCCTCTTCCACGTTCATGCATCTCCTCATACATACCCGCCGATTGTTACGACTCCTAACCTAGTCATTTCTAAGAAGTCAATATATTATACTTCCAAGTTTATAATCCTTTGGGATTTTTTTCAGGGCAATATTAGCTAGTAAGATATCAAATAGCCAATGATGACATTTTTGAAAGAAATGCACTCCGTCACTTTCTCCTGTATGACTACGATATACCTTTATAACACTGCAATAAACATCCTGTACATTGGCCGGCATTATTAAATATCATATTTAAATACATATTTGAATACAAAAAATGCATATTACATGCATATACATATATATTTAGCTACTTATATCTAGTATATGGTAAATACATTACACTGGCCAACAATTTACAACTTTTATTTTGTAACTGGTATGAAAATACCTGATCTTTATGCACTTTGCATAGCTGAATTCAAAAACGAAAGCAAAAAAATGTAGCACGTCGTATTTTTTAGCTATGGATGTTTTCAATTCTGATATTGACTAATGTAAATATATCGCTCACTCCTTTCAAGAACGTCATAAATCAAAAATCGTCATTTTTGAGTTGTGCATGTTTAGTAATGCCCAGAAAATGTACTATATCCCAGCAAAAGCGGCATATTTTTAACTTAATATTTACCCGCTACAGAGCAGAAAGTGTTATTTTTGAATTTCGAAGAAAAGGTATTGTTTGATTATTTTTTTAAATATGATAAATATTTTTCAAATGGAGAAAAAATATTCAGGTCTTACCTAAAAAGATAAGATAAATAAGTGGCTTGATATTTATTTTTATACATTGTATTTTATGTTTGAACTTTAAAAACGTTCTCCTGAAAAATCAAGATTTTTGATTTGTGACGTTCTTGAAAGGAGTGAGCGATATATAAACATATAATGCTATTGTATTCGATATTAATAAGTTAATATATTTCGACTGTTACTCCGTAATTATCAATACTTTTTTTGAATCCCTTAGACCTTAGACTAAAGCATGTCTAGATACCAACCACTATTACGGTTTCAACGTATGGGGTCCATACAAACAATAATATGGCTGTAACATCAAAACTTGACGTGATACAAGCTTGTCACCTTATAGACTTTGAATAAGAACGATTAACTTAGTCCAAATCAGTCATCCAAATTTCTGTTACAAAATCATTGTTAGCCAGTGTTAATAATTTTATTAATTATTTATTTATACATATTTCGTTTTTACGTTTAAAAAACGTTACACTGATCCAAATACAAATTTATATATTTTTAAAATTAAATTTAAAATGTTTTATTTATCGTTAATTGATTCGGCAGTCACTTTGTGGTAACATATCGCTCACTCCTTTCAAGAACGTCATAAATCAAAAATTGTCAATTTTCAGTTGTGCATGTTTTCGGAATGCCGAGAAAATGTACTATATCCCAGCAAAAGAAGCATATTTTAAACTTAATATTTACCCGCTACAGGGCAGAAAGTGTTGTTTTTGCATTTTGAAGAAAATGTATTGTTTAGCTATTTTTTTAAATATACTGAATGTTTTTCAAATGGAGAAAAAACCTTCAGGCTTTACCTAAAAAGATCTGTTGCACAGTTAAAGGTTCAATAAGTGGCTTGATATTTATTTTTAAAACGTTGTATTAAATTTTTAAACTTTAAAAACGTTCTCCTGAAAAATCAAGTTTTTTGATTTATGACGTTCTTGAAAGGAGTGAGCGATATGTAATGTATGAATATCCATTTTTTTGCTTAATTAAAGAGAAATATTTGTGTTTTTATTATTTACACAAATATTTCAATTTCATACTATTTCTGTGAGCCTAAGCAGCTCATTATTAGAAATAGGTATCAAATTGTGGTAGAGTGGGTTCGAACCAAGAAACTACAGGACCACAACCAAACAATCAATTTTCAATTTAAATTTTACTTGGTAAATACCACTTTGGCTTGAAATCTATTGAGACACATCTATGGTATTTTGAGATATCAATCAAATTTTTTGTTGACATCTCAACATAGACGAAGAAGAATATGGAGGTCTAGGCATTTACGGGGCTTACGACCGTCATAGTCTGGCATACACACTTGTAACATTCGCCAATTCTACCCATTATTGACAACCACACTACTCAAATTCTTGGAACTTTTGGATATATGTATTGAATTATCTCGATACATAGTTTTTCGAACTTGATAGACTTCACGAGAGACGCCTATGATGGGACGAGACAAGCTTTTTATTAAGCAGAAACTCTTTAATTTGTATGTGAAGTCCGAATCCTGGATTATAATCACACACACGAGAAACGCCAGAAAATATCATTTTCATTTTATTATTTTAGCTTATAATTTGACCAGTTCATTTATTTATAACATTTTGAGTGTGTCCAAATACTTATGACATGTAGAATATGGAATATTCTTCTTCATCTATGTTGAGATGTCAAAAAAATAATATAAAAACTCCTATAATTGGAGATAATTCAGATTTGTGAACAAGTAGGGTACAATTAAAAATGCTGTATTCACATACGGTGTTTGAAAATGATGCGGAATGCATCGAAACACGTGTCACAGTAGATTTTGAGAAATAGTGATATTTACCGAGTAAATTTAAATGAAAAATTGATAGATACTACCACAAAGTGACTGCCGAATCAATTAAAGTCAAATAAAACAATTCCGCGCAAAAAAAACAGACTACATATCAGTTCAATATATATTGTACCTGTATAAGATAAAACTATAATTTCATTTTTAGCCACTTTTATTTTTGATACATTTTTTCAACCGCTTTCGACAAGCACCTCGTCATCTTCAGGGATGGATATGTACTCATATCCATCCCTGAAGACGACAAGATACAATATTTTTAAAACATAGGAACACTGATAACATTATACTCTATGAATCGCAAAGTTTCATCGGCCAATCAGAATTATAAAATGTATGGATTTTAATTATAATAGCGTCTTTTAAAAAATTGGGAGTCACATAATAAAAGCATATCAAAACGACATCTCGTTGAATTGTTTTTTAAAAAAAGACGACACAATCGTTGGCCCACACCCCTCTACCTAAAGAAGCAGTTAGCTCCTTCCGCACAAGCATGTGAATTGGTATTGCTGGTAATAAAACGCGACAACTGCTAAGTCACGGATTTCGTAGTGCCCAAAATGACCTAGTATGCAATGTGATATATCTGTATTTAATGCTTTTTCTGTGAAAATACCGTATTGTAAGTTTAAGACCTATTGTTACATTAAATTCTAGTACAAAAGCGTTTTTTTTTTTTAACTATATATAATTTTATTTAAGAAAATCGTTTGTGAGATATGTATGTACATTAAAATTAATTAAAAATAATTTTGGGTACCTAATTAGCAGATTGTGTGTACATCTTCCGTATTTGGTAGTTACAAATGAATTTCTTTTACGAGTATGGTAATTTTTCTCAACTATGGGCTTTTGCAATGGTAATTTTTCTCAACTCTGGTCCATTAGTACGGTTACTTCCTACAACTCCGGTTCTTTGGTAATTTAGTTAGTTAATTTTCTCAACTCTGGTCCATTAGTACTTCCTACAGTTACTTCCTACAACTCCGGTTCTTTGGTAATTTCCCGCAACTAAAGTACATAAGTACGGTAGATTCCAACAACTATAGTCCATTGCTACGGTAATTTCCCCCAACTATTTTCCATTAGAACGGTTATTTCTCTCAATTATGGTCCATTGGTACGGTAATTTCCCCCACCCCGTTGACTCTGGCCTTTTGCTACGGTAATTTTTTACAACTGTCCTCCATTAATATGGTAATTTCCAATGACTTTATTCTTTTGGTATGGTAGTTACATACAACTATGGTCTAAACAGCCATATTTCAGAGAAAACCTGACGTTTTTACTATGAGCGATATCTACTGACCCATTTAACTAAATAAAATATGGTGCGTTGGGCACCGTGGGGTTGTGTGGACTGCAAACGCAAGCCGATTACTTCTTAGCTATAAAAGAAAGGCAGTTGACGACGTATTTGATAAAAATTGGACCTTTTTAAATTCAAGTAACATCGTAGATTGAACGGGACAAAACATTGAACCACTTTATAATGGACCACGCGTATTGCTCCTTACACTGGATACTCTTCTCTGTCTTATTCCTCATAACTGAGGGTTGTGACCCTTGTGGAAGCAATGACTCTTCTCCAGTTGACTTGCCTGCGCTGCACGTAGCGCTCCAACCACCGAGGTGCCTGCTGCTGCCTTAACTCCGTCGGTCCATCGTGTAGAGATCTTCCTCTCCCTCTCTTCCCCTCCAGGCTACCCATCACAACTAGCCGTTTCAGGCTATCCCCATTGCCACGCGCAACGTGTCCAAAGAACTGAAGAATCCGTCGCCAGAGTCAAGCCATCCAAGTGTAACTCCTGGCGAATGGACTCGTTGGAGCATCTAGCTGTCCATGGAATTCGGAGCATGCGCCTCCAACACCACATTTCAAAAGCGTAAATTTTTCTTCTTTCTGCTGCTTTTATGGTCCAAGTTTCCGCAGCATACAGAAAAATGGAATGGACCAAACTCCTGAGAAGCTTTATCTTAGTGCCGTTACTCCCCGGTCTTTCTAGATCTTGTCTAAGAACTGAAGAATCCGTCGGGTACACACATTGGCCAGAGTCAAGCCATCCAATATATATTTATATGTATACCTCTGTCCGCCTCCGTAGTGTAATGGTCAGCACGCTTGGCTACCTTTAGAGGTTCCGGGGTTCCGGGTTCGATTCTCAGGGGGGGTCAAATAAATATAAGTGATGTTTTCACTGTTATATTTATTCAATATCACCCTGGACTGGTACCTGAAGCGGAGGGCTGATCACTTTCCTTCATGTGTAAACGATCAAGATAACTCTGCGTTTATATGACGCAGTGCCCTATGCACCATTGGGGTGCGGATAAGGGTTTTATATACCTTAAATAGTCTAGAGTCTAATAAGCGTATGCATTTTTAATTATATTTTAAATGTATATATTATATCCTTTATAATTTAATGAAGCACTGAACACAAATATCGTTTGGATTAGCTTAAGAGTCCGCTAACAGTGTGGTAGGAATCTCAAGAGGCCTTTACTTCGTTCCTGAGGTGGCGCCATGAGCATCGGTACCTGATTTCGATGTGTGATATTTATCTGAAATTGAACAAAAAGACATGTTAACACGGTTTACGGTAATGTATGACGTACGCTAAAACAACCCTTTTTTTCCTTTGAGGGGCAAGGGATCTTGCATCCCCTATGTCACCGCGACCATATTAGGTCTATTGTGACTTCCCTCTGTATTACAGCTCACTGCCAAGACCTACATGAGTCATGCAACTCACGATATGTCTACGAAAATTGAAATGGTAAAAATTGTTTTATAAACTGGGAAAAATTATATAATTTTTTGACATCTCATCAAAGATGAAGAAGAATATGGAAGTCTGGGCATTTACGGGGCTAACGACCGTCATAGGCTGGTTTAAGTGATCACTTTACACACGTGTAACATTCACCAATTCTACCCATTATTGACAACCACACTACTCAAATTCTTGGAAGTTCTATATATATGAACCAATTTAGAAACCTTGTTCATGAATCACTAGAACTTCAATAGAGACATCTATTTGGTGAGATGTAAAGAAGCTTTTTATTAAGCAGAAACTCTTATATTAATTATCTCTGTAATTGGAGATGATCCAGATTTTGTGAACAAGTATTTGGAAACACTCAAAATGTTGGGAAAATTTTTATTTTTTAATATACTTTCTTCATATGGGGTTATTAGAAACAAACATTGCATTCAACAAAGTGACTGCCGAATCAATTAATGTTTCCTTCCCGGTGATATGCATTTCCTACAACTTGGCTTTGAAAATGAGAATATCAATATAAAATATAATAGATACGGGCTCACAATTTTTGTGTTATATATATTACATATTTATTATATATTACATAAATACAAAGACATAGAAAGGAGAGTGAATGCTGGGAACAAAGTGAATGGTGCACTGAAATCAGTTATAGCAAATAAAAACCTATCAGCGGAATCTAAACTGGCAGTGCACAACGGAAAAAAAGCACAAAACTGGCAGTGCACAAGGTTGGCAAAAGAAGGATGAAAGTAGACTGAATGCAGTCGAAATGCGATCTCTCAGAAGAATGTGCGACAAAACGATGTATGATAGATGTGCGAATAGTGAAAGGAAGGAATGCAAAGCTGAGATAAGCATTATTGATAAAATTAAGAAAGGTGTGTTGAGATGGTTTGGACGTGTAGAACGAATGAGTGAGGAAAGAACGGTAAAATAAATTTACGAGGCGAATGTTAGTGGGAAAAGAAGCAGAGGAAGACCGAGAAAAACATGGCACGATCAGGTATGCCAAATACTTGAAAGTGGTCAGGTTAGGAGTCGTAACAATCGGCGGGTATGTATGAGGAGATGCATGAACGTGGAAGAGGCGAAGAATGTTTGCAAGGAGAGAGTGGTGTGGCGCTCTATTCTCTCTGCCTACCCCTGAGGAGAAGCGGCGTGATGGTTAGTTAGTTACACAAAAGTATTATAATATAAATTTATTCATTAGCAACAACGGAAATAAATAATTTGTTGAAAAAAATCGGGGATAGAATCGCCAATACACAAACATTTCCCAGTGTGTGGATGCGTGCCGCACTTTGTGTATATGCACACTTCATATCATGTTTAGAATCACGCAGGTCGTCCGCCGCGGCAGTTGTGCCGCTACGCCAGCTATTGCGGCCACTTGCAATGTATTTTTATCTCGTTTTCAAATACTTACCGGAGCTAACACTACAAAATTGTTACATTTAACTTCAACTATGGTCAGTAAAGCAACGATTAGGAATATGCACATTTAATTGTTGGGTAATATATCCAAAATAAAACAAGGTTTGTTGGATTGAATTCTACATTTATTTACACTCTCTTGGGTGTTTGATAATGTCCTAAGAAGACAAAACGCGTCACGTATTAACATATACATAAATAAATATAGAATTCAATCCAACAAACCTTTTTTATTTTGGATATATTACCCAACAATTCAATATGGAATTCTACCAACTGTCTGCAGTTATAATAAACATGCACATTTTTCGGTTTTGAAATCACATTTTCATATGGTGTACAAAATACGTATCACCGTTGCACGCGGTAGTTTTCAGCACCGTAAGGGTAAATGACAATGTATGTAATACCTGGCAGGGGGACTGCATCCATGGCTCCCCGTCTATCTGCATTGGGAGGGTCTTCCGGGTGACTATGGTCACAGCTTTACACTGGGCCAACCTCTGTCCTGACGCTCTGAGCCCTGGAATCAATTCCATTTCTCTCGTTACTTTGCATATACATAATAAATAATAATAAAACCCTTATCCGCACCCAAGTGGTGCATAGGGCACTGCGTCATATAACGCAGTGTTATCTTGATCGTTTTTACACATGAAAGAAAGGTGATCAGCCCTCCGCTTCAGGTACCAGTCCAGGGTAATATTGAATAAATATTACAGTGGAAAATCACTTATATTTATTTGAACCCCCCTGGGAATCGAACCCGGGACCTACAGAACGGTAGCCGAGCGTGCTGACCATTACACTACAGAGGCGGACACGCAAATAAACGCGGATTTCAAGTAAGTTCGAGTATTTATTCTTTTCATGTTTTCATTTAACATAAATTGCAACCTCCGAGGAGATAGTTGACGTGGGTGCCCGTAATCAGTGCAATATGGGCAAACCACGCTCCCACAATGTATTCACGCATCATCATACAATACCTTCACCTCATTTGGTGACCCCAAATACCTCACCTCAGTATGTATATATTGGTGCTTCTTCTTCTCCATCTTATTCCTTAATACTTGTGGAAGCAATGACTCTTCTCCAGTTATATTATATAGTTATAATAGAAAGGCAGTTGATGACGTATTTGATAAAAATTGGTCCTTTTTAAATTCAAGCAACATCGTAGATTGAACGGGACATAACATTGAACCACTTTATAATGGACCACGCGTATTGCTCCTTACACTGGATACTCTTCCCCGTCTTATTCCTCATTACTGAGGGTTGTGACCCTTGTGGAAGCAATGACTCTTCTCCAGTTGACTTGCCTGCGCTGCACGTAGCGCTCCAACCACCGAGGTGCCTGCTGCTACCTTAACTCCATCGGTCCATCCTGTGGGGATCGTCCTCTCCCTCTTTTCCCCTCCAGGCTACCCATCACAACCAGTCCTTCCAGGCTATCCTCGTTGCCACGCGCAACGTGCCCAAAGAACTGAAGAATCCATTGGGTACAGACATTGGTTGGTGCGTATAGCTATCCGTGGGATTCGGAGCATGCGCCTCCAATACCACATTTCGAAAGTGTAAATTTTTCTTCTTTCTGCTACTTAATATAATGAGAACTTAGTGTAATGAAAAGAGTAAGGTTGTATATATCCTACCTGTTCTTACTTGTCCCATATGTAAACAGTTTTCTAATCCAATGACTTCTATTTGTTTGTCACCAATGTCTGAAAATTAGAAATATATTTTAATATTTAGAAAGTTGCTATATCAACAAAAGCTAAACTGTCAGTACACAATGGAGTCCAACCCTATGTATAGAGTCCAACCCTATGTATGGAATACAATCATATGTATGGAAGTGAAGCGTGAAGTTGGAAAAATAAATTTTTCTGGGTTCTTCTCCCTTTCGACGTGGAACTTCACGCAAATCGCGGCATCCTAAAAATTAAACAGAAAATATACCGAGATATATAAAAGAGTCCTGGTACCAACTCTTATGTATGGAAGTGAAGCATGGAGTTGGCAAAACAAGGATGAAAGTAGACTGAATGCAGTCGGAATGCCATCTCTCACACCATTCTTCACTTCCTATGCTTCACTTCCATACATTATGGATATTGGAACTCTGTCTTCGCAAACATTCTTCGCCTCTTCCACGTTCATGCATCTCCTCATACATATCCGCCGATTAACCTGACCACTTTCAAGTATTTGGCATACCTGATCGTGCCATGTTTTTCTCGGGGTTCCTCTGCTCCTTTTTCCAATTACGTTCGCCTCATAAATTTGTTTTACCGTTCTTTCCTCACTCATTCGTTCTACATGTCCAAACCATCTCAACACAGCTTTCTTAATTTTATCGACAATGCTTATCTCAGCCTTGCATTCCTTCCTTATTTCACTATTCGAACATCTATCATACATTGTTTTATCGCACATTCTTCTGAGCTAGTTTAGCTTTCGCTAAAAGGTTTTTATTTGCTATAACTGATCACAATGCACCATTCACTGTGATATAGAATATATAAGATACATATATATATATATATATATATATATATATATATATATATATATATATATATATATATAAATAGAAAAATAAAATGATCCTTTCACACAGCGCCCATAGATGGCAGGAGAAGGGAATCTATTTCAATTTCTTCTTCTTCTTTTTGTAGATCCTAGGGATCTGTTTGTGTCTCCGCATGTCGCTCTTGGGACGTCGACTCCCAGCTGTCTTTCCATCTTTTCGGAGGTCTGCCCGGGGGTCTGCGTCCTTCAGGGTTGCCTTGGAGGGCGATACGTGGAAGTCTGTCTTCTGACATTCTGTTTATATGTTCAATTTCAATTTGATAGTACAAAATATATCCACCTTGAACAGCCTGCGCCAGGGTGATAGGGGAGGGAGGAGGTCTTCTTCTTCTTCTCCTGGGAGGTGGTTCGCCCCACAGATTGGAGCCACCGTGCGCAAAGGGGATGTTCAGCAGCGCCACGCCCTGCAGCCTGGAACCCTTGGAGAGGTCCAGAGGAACTCCGTCGCACTGCGGAGTGAGACTATATGGTAACAATCAAGTGATCACCTTGCACCAGACGTTAGCAAACCTACCAGACGAATATTCCCATTGCAATCATTTAAATTTTCCTTGAAAGCCATATCTGTTTGCAATTCTAGTAGACCTTAATTATAATTTTAGACATTTATCAAATTACAGGTTTACCCAATTTTATACTTAGTATCTAAAAGGTCTAAAAATCTCTTTTATTATCAACTATTATTCCTTCCCCATCTCACTTAGAAGCTATTTACACTGAATTCAACTAAAATAACTCCTATGTAGATGAGAAACCTAGATCTGTGAACAATGATTTTGACGCACTAAATTTTTTAATATTTATTCAATATTACACTGGACTGGTACCTGAAGTGGAGGGCTGATCACCTTTCCTTCATGTGTAATCGATCGAGATAACACTGCGTTTATATGAAGCAGTGCCCTATGCACCATTGGGGTGCGGTCAGGGATTTATTATTATTATTATTAAAAATATTAAGGAAATCATAAATGTCAAATAATATTTTTAAAAAATCATAAATCATATTGATTATGGCTTCTGTAAAGAATGTGGGTATGTTGGTGACACATTGGTGACAACGACATACCCGCATAGTCTGGCAAAGGCATTCTACATCTGTCTCTCTTAGAAACTCACTTAAAGCTAGTTGTAATACTTTGTAATAAACCAAAGTCGAGGTACTAGCGAGTTATTACTAACCATCTTATCTTAGTACATAACAGCTTCAATCGTGTCACTGAGATATCGGTTCTTATTTACTAGCACCACATCCGACTGCGAGCAGATTTGAATTGAGAATTATGTTTTTTGAATGATTGAACTGGTGGATCTGAGAGACCATTGCTTACTGTGTGTTGCCCTAAGCGGCGTTTGAAGCGTAATGACGTATACCACTCACCACAATGTCGATATGTTCCTGCAGGTTCTTGCAAGACGCTGCGAATTGCTCCGTGGTCGCGTATTCAAAGTACCACAACTTGTTCTTCATCCTAGAGCTAAATTTTTCTGGGTTCTTCTCCCTTTCGACGTGGAACTTCACGCAAATCGCGGCATCCTAAAATTTAAACACAAAATATACTAAGATACACAACAGAGTCCTGGTACCAACTCTAATGTATGGAAGTGAAGCATGGAATTGGTATAAGAAGGATGAAAGTAGACTGAATGCAGTCGGGATGCCATCTCTCAGTGCGGCAAGACCATGGTATGGTAGATGTTCCAATGGTGATATAAGGAAAGGGTGCAAGGCTGAGATAAGTATTATCCATCAAACCAAGAAGGATGAAAGTAGACTGGATGCAGTCGGGATGCCATCTCTCAGTGCGGCAAGACCATGTATGGTAGATGTTCCAATGGTGATATAAGGAAAGGGTGCAAGGCTGAGATGAGCACTATCCAGCAAACTAAGGAAGGCGGCTTGGGATGGTTTGGGAAGGATGAGAGTAGACTGGATGCAGTCGGGATGCCATCTCTCAGTGCGGCAAGACCATGTATGGTAGATGTTCCAATGGTGATATAAGGAAAGGGTGCAAGGCTGAGATAAGTATTATCATTCAACACAAGAAAGGTGTGATGAGATGGTTTGGACATGTGGAATAAATGAGTGAGGAAAGAATGGTAAAACAAATTTATGAGGCAAATCTAGTTGAGCAGAAGAAGTCCGAGGAAAACTTGGCCTGATCAAGTTTTTCAAATACTTGGGTGTGGCAAGGTCAGGAGTCGGAACAATCCACAGGTATGTATAATGTACGTATAATGAGTAATGCGGAAGAGGTGAAGATTGTTTGCATGGACAGATTGGTGAGGCGTTCTATACTCTCTGCCTACCCCTGGAGAGGTGGCGTGATGGTTAGTTAGCTAACAGATCCAAATCAACCTAGTTTGATGAATGGATGTAAGGTACTGATGGCATGAAGCTACCAGGAGTGCAGAACGGCGCAGGAGGTATTTGGTACCCATGCCAGTTAGTTAGTTATTATTTTGACTATAGTACTACGAAGGGATACATACAACCTTCCAATACAATTCAATAACACACATACGTTCTGATATTCCACTCATCACTTTCATACAAACTTCTATGGATCTACCAGGAGTACAGAAGAATGCAGGAGGTAAAGAGTATATTTTTAAATGCGGCCTGATGGTTAGTTAGCTACAATATCCAGATCAACCTAGTTTGATGAATGGATATAAGGTACTGATGGCATGAAGCTACCAGGAATACAGAACGATGCAGGAGGTATTTGGTATCCATGCAAAGTGATGGTTAGTTAGTTAGTTATCACATATCGCTCACTCCTTTCAAGAACGTCATAAATCAAAATACTTGATTTTTCAGGAGAACGTTTTTAAAGTTGAAGAATATAATACAATGTATTAAAAATAAATATCAAGCCACTTACTGAACTTTTTACTGTGCAACAGATCTTTTTAGGTAAAATCTGAAGTTTTTTTCTCCATTTGAAAAATATTTAGTTTTTTGATAAAAATAATTAAACAATACCTTTTCTTCAAAATGCAAAAACAACACTTTCTGCCCTGTAGCAGGTAAATATTAAGTTAAAAATATGCCGCTTTTGCTGGGATATAGTACATTTTCTGGGCATTCCGAAAACATGCACAACTGAAAATTGTCAATTTTTGATTTATGACGTTCTTGAAAGGAGTGAGCGATATCTCCTAACATTGACTCATATCAACAGGTATTGACACATACATACGAAGAATGTTTCAAAGAGAGAGTGTGGGGTTCTATTCTGACTGGAGTGGTAATTAGTTAGCCAGTGTTATATCATTATATTGTAGATACATACCACCCCTATAGAGAAGTAATTGTTGATGATGTTGTAAGGGGCTGTGGAGGGTGCTCTTCTGGCGCAGGTTTCCGAAGGAGTTGGCGGGATTTCATTCTGAAACAACAAAGTTTAACATTTTTCATTAATTTTTTCATTCAAACCCTTATTCACACCCCAATGGTGCATAGGGCACTGCGTCATATAAACGCAGTGTTATCTTGATCGTTTACACATGAAGGAAAGGTGATCAGCCCTCCGCTTCAGGTACCAGTCCAGGGTAATATTGAATAAATATGACAGTGAAAAAATCACTTATATTTATTTTACCCCCCTTGGGAATCGAACCCGGGACCTCCAGAACGGTAGCCGAGCGTGCTGACCATTACACTACGGAGGCGGTTTATAATGTGTATTTATATAATGTATAGTTTATACATTATATAAATATACATTATATAATGTATAAACTATACATTGTTGATGTAGGAATATGAAAATGCTGCATAAGCTGAAATACAGTACCATTTTCAGTTCTGAACAAAGTGTTTCAAAAGGATTCCGTCGCCAAAAAAGGAACAAGTGGTCACTCTGTTTTCATCTTTCTATATTAGAACAATGTCATTTGATAAGTCACAAATATGTCACGGGCTTATTCAAATCTTGAAGCAGTAACTCACATTTTCCGAGGGGATGACTTCAATCTGCCACCGGTCCATCATGACCGTGCTAGACTTCTCCACGCGGTCCAATATCTTGTGCAATGACTCTCTCTCGTATCTGCAATGAAATATATCATTATAGGTTAAATTAGATTTATTGATGAATGTTAGCAAATCCAAAATCATGGTTTTTGAAAGAGATGAATGTAGATCTGAGTGTGAAATATTGGTAAATGGGGAGATTTTGGAACAGGTAGATGATTTCATATATTTGGGTATGTTTTCTAGGGATGGAAAGATTGATAAAGACATAGAAAGGAGAGTGAATGCTGGGAACAGAGTGAATGGTGCACTAAAATCAGTTTTAGCAAATAAAAATCTATCAGCGGAAGCTAAACTGGCAGTACACAATGGAGTTCTGGTTCCAACCCTTATGTATGGAAGCAAAGCATGGAGTTGGCAAAAGAAGGATGAAAGCAGACTGATGCAGTCGAAATGCGATCCCTCAGACGAATGTGTGGCAAAACGATGTTTGATAGATGTTCGAATGATGAAATAAGGAAAGAATGTAAGGCTGAGATAAGCATTATCGATAAAATTAAGAAAAGTGTGTTGAGATGGTTTGGACATGTGGAGCGTATGAGCGAAGAAAGAATGGTTAAACAAATTTATGGAGCGAATGTAGTTGGAAAAAGAAGCAGAGGACGACCGAGGAAAACTTGGCACAATCAGGTATGTCAAATACTTGAAAGCGGCCGGGTCAGGAGTCGTAATAATCGTCGGGTATGTATGAGGAGATGCATGAATGTAGAAGAGGCAAAGAATGTTTGCAAAGACAGAGTGGTGTGGCGTTTGATTCTCTCTGCCTACCCCTGCGGGGAAGCGGCGTGATGGTTAGTTAGTTAGTTAGTTAGTTAGGTTAAATTTATGTGGTCTCTCCAGGATATCCCGAGCATTCTTTTAAAAGTCCACATCTCCAACGCATTCAGCCTATTCTTATCTATTTCAGAAAGGCACCATATCTCGCAAGCATACAGTAGCACACTCCATACGTACGTTTTGAAAAGAAATTTGCTTAGTTTCAGATCTATGTTGTTTGATTGGAAAATCACTGATTTACTGTTAAACGCAAGTCTTGCTCGGCGTATGCGACTGTCAATCTTGCCTTTTGACGGACCATCCCAAAAGATCCTGTTCCGAGGTAAACAAACAATGATATTGTTATCAGAAAAGATAGTTGCCAGAGTGATCTGAATAAGTGGATTTAAACTCACCCCCCTCCCCATCGCAAACATCTCGCTAAATCATTTCCTGTACCAAGAGGAATCACACCCACTGCTGGCTGAATTTCGAAAGGCACCTTATCTGAAAATACAACAATTGTTTAATTGACAGTTATGTTAGGTCCGCCTCCGTACTATAATGGTCAACACGCTCGGCTACAGTTCTGGAGGTCCCGGGTTCTGGACTGGTACCTGAAGCGGAGGGCTGATCACCTTTCCTTCGAGTGTTAACGATCAAGATAACACTGCGTTTATATGATGCAGTGCCCTATGCACCATTGGGGTGCGGATAAGTGTTCGAATAAATGAATGAATATGTTAGGTTAGTAATTAGGTTGTTATTCATATTCGTTACAATAGGTTAGGTTAAGTTAGATGGTACAGGAAGCTAGGGTTCAGTTGAATAAATCGTGGACCCTCAAAGTCAGCGCTATGAACCAACTAGAGGCATTCGAAATGTGGCTACGCATCCTATGCATCGTATGCTATGCATCCCATGGACCGATATGGTCAGCAACCCAAATGTGCTTCAGAGAGCAAGAGCAGGAGACAGTTGCTGACTGATATCAAGGTCCCGGAGGTGTCCTATCTGGGGCATGTGCTGAGAGGAGACAAGTACGAGCACCTAGTAGAGGGTCCACGAGGTGTGGGCAGAAAGCAGATCCCCTGGCTCCGTAATATACCAGGTTGGACGGAGATCCTGACTGTTTAGAGCTGCCCGAAACAAAGACAATTACTCTCAAGTGATAGTCGACGTCAGGGGGACGTGCGGACGTGCCATGTCACAAACAGAAAAAGTTTAACAACTAGAAGTTTAAGAAACTAGCAAATTTTCTTCATACCCATAGTTTCAAGCACCCAGCCGACAGTGCCATCGCCCCCACAACAGATCACCTTGAAGTTCTGAACGTCTTTGAACATGGCGAGACCTGAAATCACAATGCGGCGGTTAGCGTGCTGAACAATTAGGAAAGGTTTTGAATATTGAAAGCATTAACTTTGTGGGTCGTATTGATATATTATTTGGAGAAATAAAAAGACTTTGTTTTTTGATCCACTCATATTTTTATTAACAACCAACTAGTTTCGGCAGTAACCTGTTGCCCTCTTCAGGGTTTAATTTATGACTATTTAAGTTATAAATTAATCTAGTTTCGGCAACAACCTGTTGCCCTCTTCAGGGTTTGATTTATGACTATTTAAGTTATAAATTAAACTAGTTTCGGCAACAACCTGTTGCCCTCTTCAGGGTTTAATTTATGACTATTTAAGTTATAAATTAAACCCTGAAGAGAGCAACAGGTTGTTGTTTCACGAGTGTTTTTGCCTAGAATTTTCACTCATGAATTACATGAAATTATAGTAACTTTAAACGTAAAGAGTAAATCCACTCACAAGTAGGCATAGTCTATGAAACTTATAAAGTTGAAGCCTGAGTAGGGACATGATAAACGGTGTTGCATAAGCCGTAGCTAGATTTCAGAGTCGCTTGGACTTTAGGTAATTAAAAAAAAAATGCAACAGGTTGTTGCCAAAACTAGTTGGTTGTTAATAAAAATGTGAGTGGATCAAAAAACAAAGTCTTTTTATTTCTCAAAAAATTTGGCAAGGGCTTGCCTCCATGTTATGAGCTTAGAATCTTCTTTTTCATGGTGTAGGCCTTGTGGCCTGTTTTTAAGAGGGATTAGCATACTACGATGTCGATTCCCAGTTGTCAATCCTTCTTTTTGGTGGTCTATCTTAGGGTTGGCTGTGCAGTGCAATGCGGGGAGTCTGGATGGTTACATTCTCCTCAAACGCGCATTCCATTGTCTCCTTTGCTGCCTTCCCCACCTAACGACATCTTCCATCTTCCAACTTCGAAGGTGATAAGAAGTAACTTGGAACATGGTAAGAAGAAACTTGGACGGTGGTAAGAAGTAACTTGGAAGATGGTAATAAGTAACTTAGAAGGTGGTAATAAGTAACTTGAAAGGTGGTAATAAGTAACTTGGAAGGTGGTATTAACAAACTTGGAAGGTGGTAATAAGTAACTTGGAAGGTGGTAATAAGTAACTTGGAAGGTGGTAATAAGTAACTTGGTAAGGAGCTCACCGTTGGCGGGCCCGCCCTTGCTGAGGTCGTGCACCTGGCGCGGGTTGAGCAGGTACTGGAACTTGCGCATGACGCGCGCGCCCTGCCGCCCGCCCGACTTGGGGTTCACGAACACGAGCAGCGGGCAGCCGGGCGGGCGCGGCGCGGCGAGCAGCGCGGCGGGCGACGCGGCCAGCGGCGCGGGCGACGGCGCGGGCGGCGGCAGCGGCATGGACTGCGAGCCGGGCAGCCCCAAGCCCGGCGACGGGCACACCTGGCAAGGAAGCGAAGGAGAGAGTCTCATTAGTATTGTTAACTAGATAAGGTCTGTCAGGAAGCCTTGATGCTCCTGTATCAGATCTGGGAATGCGGTGGGACAGCTTTCAATATTGTTCGAGATGTGATTTTTAAATGTGAAGGTCCTCATTGAAACGTTACATTTCCATTATAAATGATTTGAAGTAATCGGGAATTCTAGCTTGTAAAATTGTTACTGTCCGCCTCCGTAGTGTAATGGTCAGCACGCTCGGCTACCGTTCTGGAGGTCCCGGGTTCGATTCCCAAGGGGAATAAAATATATATAAGTGATTTTTTCACTGTCATATTTATTCAGTATTACCCTGGACTGGTACCTGAAGCGGAGGGCTGATCACCTTTCCTTCATGTGTAAACGATCAAGATAACACTGCGTTCATATGAAGCAGTGCCCTATGCACCATTAGGGTGCGGATAAGGGTTTTATTATTATTATTATATGAAGTTGTTACGTTTTGGTGTGATTTAATGATTTCATATTGGTTTAACACAGGATTGGTCACATTTTGTTGCAATTTAAATTCAATTTAGACAGAACAGATTTACATTTAAAGGGTTTTTTGTGCAATTTTCAAAATGTAACTTTTTTGTGAGGACCGCCACAAACAGTGCTAACCGTCACTACCATAGCGCTATTGACACATTTAAAACTACACAAAATTTTGTGTAGTTTGAAGTGTCTAAATAGTGCTATGGTAGTGACGGGTGGTATTGTTTGCATGCTGTGGTAGTGATTGTCCTGACGAAGAGACGGGTACGTCTCCAAACCGGTAGACATAAAAATCTCAGTGAGTGGTTAATACACTAATATTATTAACATTTTTGTAAAAAAATAAATAAGCAAAAACTTGTATTAAGATAGGCAGTAACAGGGATATTGAAAGGTTTCAAATGTAAATTCACAGTAAAATTGGGATAAAATTTTGTTACAGCTTTTCTAAGTTAGTTCATGTAAAAAGATTGCTTTTAAAGATTGAACTTTTTACTGTGCAACAGATCTTTTTAGGTAAAACCAGATTTGTGAACAAGTATTTGAACACACTCAAAATGTTGTAAATATTTTTTTAAATATACTTATATATATTTTATTATTAGTCATCACTCGTATAGCCTTGAACGTTGTCTGGTACCCATGGACGCAGATGTGTTTGTAAAGTGACCGTGTGTTGGTGTATATTATTCACCTGTATTTCCCATAGCGGCGTACAACAAGACTTGGTCAATATTGTTCCCATAGAGTGGTCATATCATATCGCTCAATCCTTTCAACAACGTCATTTATCAAAAAACTTGATATTTCAGGAGATCGTTTTTAAAGTTTCGAAATATAATAAAATGTATTAAAAATAAGTATCAAGCCGCTTATTTAACTTTTTACTGCGCAACAGATCTTTTAAGGTAAAACCTGAATGTTTTTTCTCCATTTGAAAAATATTTAGTATTTTTAAAAAAATAATTAAACAATACCATTTCTTCGAAATGCACAAACAACACTTTCTGCCCTCTAGCGGGTAAATATTAAGTTAAAAATATGCGGCTTTTGCTGGGATACAGTAAATTTTCTGGGCATTCCAAAAACACGCATAATTAAAACATGACGATTTTTGATTTCTGACGTTGTTGAAAGGAGTGAGCGAAGTGTTTATATAATTCCATATCCAGTGCATCATACTTACATCTGATGGCGTCGGAGGAGGAAGACTTCTCTGTCGGTCCAAAACCCTGGGAAATAACGCATTCGGAGGTAGAACGTGCACAGCGTGGGGTCCGAGACTGCACTCCGCCTTAATGCCTCCGCTGCATCTGTTATGGACCTGGAATCACACAAGAATGGAATCATGAACGTAAATTGTATACATTTATTTAAATCACATGTTTAAACATATTTAAAACAATTATTTGCAGAGACCCACCAAGCCACCTTGTGTGTCTTGTCGGTGGAGTTCTTTTAACATACATTTTTAATTATTTTTTTCCATTTTAACCTAATATACACACAAAAAAGAGAGAAATTAAGAATATAAACATTTTAAAATTTTCATAAAATCAACTTTTGATCATTTACCCATTCCTTTATTTTGCCTTTGTTCCATATTTTATTTTGACCTCTAACCTCCGTCGCTAACAAATTAAAAATGTTCGGAACGATATATTGCAGTGTTGGACTCCCATATTTACTGTTAATTCTTGGGACTATCAAACCTTCGTTGTGGGTGAATCGTGTATCATGGTTGTGTACTAGAAGATGTGGATATTTTTGTCCAGTTCGTTGTTCAACGATGATACTCATCCACAATATTCCACGTACCGGCAGTAATTTTAATTGTTTATTATTTTTTGACATCTCATCAAAGACTTATCCGGAATCTGAAATCTGAAATTATCTGAAATTATCCGGAGCATTGGTCTGTATGTTCCCGATAGTTACCTAAGACAGCGTCGGCATAGATTGTTTCACATTCCTATACACAGGACCAACCTGCCGATGGTTATGCCTGTAGGAAGAGCTACCGCTATGTTGAACAATATCACATTGGATATTGATCTGTTCCATGTGTCCGAAGGAGTTTTCCGAAGCGGGATTCTTCTACACCTTTAAGTCTTATTGCTTACTTTTATTCTAATAAATACGCCTTGAATATTGTTTGTTATGTATATATTATTTTTTTATTAAATAAATTGAATTGAATTGAATTGAATTGAATTGGATTGAATAAATACAAGTGTTTTTTTCACTCTAATATTTATTCAATATTACCTGAAGCGGAGGGCTAATCGCCTTTCCTTCATGTGTTAACGATCAAGATAATACTGCGTTTATATGATGCAGTGCCCTGTTATAGTTGTTCGAATGGGAAGGTGCAGGGGGTATTTGGAAGAAGCGAGAAGGGTTCCGAGTAAGAAATACCGACTTCCGGAGCATGTGTAAGACGGAGGATATCGTGAGGCGGGGACGACAACGAAGGCGATACTGGAATGAACATATAAACAGAATGTCGGAATACAGACTTCGACGTATCGCCCTCCAAGGCAACCCTGAAGGACGCAGACCCCCAGGCAGACCTCCGAAAAGATGGAAAGACAGCTGGGAGTCAACATCCCAAGAGCGACATACGGAAGCACAAACAGATCCCTAGGTTCTACGAAACGAACAAGAAGAAGAAGAAGAAGAAGAGGAGGGTTGTTCCGGGTTTATTCATTCTATTCTCTCTGCCTACCCCTACAAAGAAGCGTCATTATGATTAGTTAGCTACAATATCCAGATCAATCTAGTTTGATGCATTCATTGTACCATTCATTGTACCATCTACCAGGAGCACAGCATTCTGTTTGCATGAGGTATTTGTGGGTTGTCTCGTACCTGCCCTAAGAAAAGGAAGCTTGAAAAGGTGCACAAACATAGAAGAGGTGAAGATGTAACGGCGTGATGGTAGTAGTAGTAGTAGTATATTGGCATGAATCTACCAGGAGCGCAGAACCACGCAGAAGATGCGGGATATGTTCTCACCAGCGTCTGGCACCAGCGGCAACGCACGCCGGCCACGCCGCCCTGCAGCGGCGCCCGGCAGCGCGCGCAGCGGCCGCGGCAGTTGCCGCCCACCCAGTGGTGGCGCGGCGCCCCCGGCCCCTCCGCCCCGCGCCCGCGCGCCACGCCCGCGTGCGTCTGGATGCAGTTGGCCGGCGCGCGCTGCACGCACCGCTCGTGCACCGTGTACTTGCAGACTGCGGACACACAGACGTGACAATAGTTTAGAGACTGGAAGGAATGTGTATTTGATAATGCATTTTTTTCGATTGTTGCGCGGTATGATCGATAATCCTGAAATTATCCGGAGCATTGGTCTGTATTCATCTATGTCAAGATAAGCATCATCCAGCAAACTAAGGAAGGTGTACTGAGATGGTTTGGGCATGTGGAACCAATGAGTGAAGAAATAACGATAAAATTAATATTTTAAATAAAGCGATTATAAATAAGGTTGGAAATAGAAACAGACGCAGCCGATAGTCCAAAAGAAGTTTGTGAGGTATCTCCACATGAGAGAGTACGGCTATTATCCTCGGCTCTACCCGACCCAGTTCCCCCAGGGTATGCTCCGCTACAACAGCCTAGAGACTAGAAGGAATCTGTATTTGATGAGGCATTTTTATCCATTGTTGCGTTGTATGACGGATAATCCTGAAATTATCCGGTACATTGGTCTGTATGTTCCCGATAGTTACCTAAGACAGCGTCGGCATAGATTGTTTCACATTCCTATACACAGGACCAACCTGCCGATGGTTATGCCTGTAGAAAGAGCTACCGGTATGTTGAACAATATCACGTTGGATATTGATCTGTTCCATGCGTCCGAAGGAGTTTTCAGAAGCGGGATTCTTTTACACATTTAACAAGAGTCTTCTTGCTTACTATTAAATTTGTTTTTTAATGTATACGCCTTAAATGTTAGTTTGTAATTTATATCTTAATCATTGAATAAATTGAATTGAATTGAATGACACTCAAAGCATTAAGACGTTTCAACGTAGATTATTCATATTTTATTTATTGTTTCCGCATTAACTTTGTGGTAAGACATGTTTCAATGATTAAAGAAAACACTTGTTTTTTACCACTTGAGTTTTATTATAGATTACATGTTTCAGAAGTTAAACTTCCATCATTCAGGTCTGAATAATAACTAAAATATAAAATGTAAAATTGTTCTATAAACAAGGAGAGAGGAAAGTTAGGGGGAGGGGGTTAGTCAAGGGGCGGAGTTTGAAAACAAAGGAAAAATGGAAAGCAAAGGTGAAGAATTTTGAAACAATATATTATTTAGATTATTTTTCGTCTTATTCTTCATTACTGAGGGTTGTGCCCTTGTGGAAGCAATGACTCTTCTCCAGTTATCCCTTGCCTGAGCTGCACGTAGCGCTCCAACCACCGAGGTGCCTGCTGCTGCCTTAACTCCATCGGTCCATCGTGTGGGGATCTTCCTCTCCCTCTCTTTTCCTCCAGGCTACCCATCACAACCAGTCGCTCCAGGCTATCCTCATTGCTACAAGCAACGTGTCTTAAGAACTGGAGAATCCGTCATATACAGGTTGGCGCAAAATCAATCACCCTTTGGGAAGATTTTATATTTTTTGCAAACGGTGTCATACATCAATCAAATTTGACATTTCGCTCACTCCTTTCAACAACGTCATATATCAAAAAAACTTGATTTTTCAGGAGATCATTTTTAAAGTTAATATCAATAAAATGTATTGAAAATTAATATCAAGTTTAAAAATATAGTAAAATGTATTCAAAATAAATATCAAGCCATTCATTGAAGTTTTTACTGTGCAACAGATCTTTTTAGGTAAAACCTGAATGTTTTTTCTCAATTTGAAAAATATTTATGATATTTAAAAAAATAAATAAACAATACCTTTTCTTCAAAATGCAAAAACAACACTTTCTGCCCTGTAGCGGGTAAATATTAAGTTAAAAATATGTTGCTTTTGCTGGGATATAGTACATTTTCTGGGCATTCCGAAAACATGCACAACTGAAAATTGTCGATTTTTGATGTATGACGTTCTTGAAAGGAGTGAGCGACATGTCCAAACCATGCCAACACACCTTCCTTATATAAAATACAACATTGTTTTAAAATCACTATAAATATTTTATTTTAACTTAATTACAATGTCTGTCCGGTTTCGAAGCTAACCGCTTATTTTTCAAGACTGTTTAAGACTTGTCTATTATGAATCGGTAGCCTGGAGGGAAAGAGAGGGAGAGGAAGATCCCCCACACGATGGACCGATCAAATTAAGGCAGCAGCAGGCATCTCAGTGGTTGGAGCGCTACGTGCAGCGCAGTCAAGGGATAACTGGAGAAGAGTCATTGCTTCTGCAAGGGTCACAACCCTCAGCAATGAGGATTAAGACGGAGAAGAAGATTATGAATTATTCAGTCTTGATAAAGAAGCGGTTAGCTTGGAAACTAAAACTGAAAGGAGTGAACGATTTGTCAGCTAGACAGCTAACTAACAATTGATAAAGCGGGCAATAATATATATCAACACTGGTGGCAGCTTGACGGATATCATATCATATTATCCACTCAATAGAAAAAATTGTCACAACAGTCAAAATGCAAATGAATACTGGAAAATACTCACATATACAGCAGAGTCCTTTCTTCCCCAGTCCCACTAGTCTAGTAAGGCAGAGATTGCAGTAGGCGGGCCTGTTGAAGTGTTTGAGTCTCCACGCGTGCTCTCCGTCCCCTGTCAGACTAGTATCCAAGCCCAGCAGTACCAACAGCGGGATGGTCGTCAAGCTGGAAGAAAACAATATCAATATTTATTTATTTATTGAACGGCTAATGCCTTTAACATAATACATACATAATAAAACCCTTATCCGCACCCCAATGGTGCATAGGGCACTGCTTCATATGAACACAGTGTTATCTTGATCGTTTACACACGAAGGAAAGGTGATTAGCCCTCCGCTTCAGGTACCAGTCCAGGGTAATATTGAATAAATATTACAGTGAAAAAATCACTAATATTTATTTGACCCCCCTGGGAATCGAACCCGGGACCTCCAGAACGGTAGCCGAGCGTGCTGACCATTACACTACAGAGGCGGACTCTACAGTATCTAATATAAAAATACATTACAACATTTTGAGTGTGTCCAAAAACTTGTTCATAAAATCTGAACTATCCCCAATTACAGGAGTTATTTTCATATTATATTATCTGGTCATATAATATAACTTAAATAATAAAAATGAAAATGATATTTTCTGGCGTTTCTCATGTGTGTGATTATAATCCAGGATTCGGACCTCACATACTAATAAAAGAGTTTCTGCTCAGTAAAAAGCTTATTTTCATCTCACCAATAGGTGAAATCAAGTTCTAGTGATTCAAGAATAATGTTTCAAAATTGGTTCATGTATATAGAACTTCCAAGAATTTGAGTAGTGTGGTTGTCAATAATGGGTAGAATTGGTAAATGTTACACGTGTGTAAAGTGATCACTTTAAACCAGCCTATGGTGGTCGTCACCCCCGTAAATGCCCAGAATTCCATATTCTTCTTCATCTTTGATGAGATGTCAAAAAATAATACAAAATAATACTTTATCAGTCTGCAAAGACGATAAGTTGGAATGGAGCCAGGAAAAAAAAGAAGAAGATATTTGATATATAACTAGAAACTGGTGAAATGTGAATCGTTAGATGGTCAGCCAGAGTGTCCCTTAGAGACAAAATACAGAGTTGACGCATTCGTGGCAGCCTGGCTGTAACAGGCATCGATAGTAAGGTAGGGGAAAGGCAATTGGAGGTGGTATGGGCACATAGGACGCAGAGAACCTGATCATATTGTCAACCAGGCAATCGCCATGGATCTTCCTCGAAAGGAATCTAGAGGAAGACCAGAGAATTCATGGATGCTGCAGAGAGATAACATGATACGAAGGCATGGCCTAGGTGACGTTATTATGAAGTCTGTAAGTAAAAGTAAGTAAGTATAAAATAAAACAAAAACGTACCCTCCTCTTTTCCATTCCTCCAGAGATACAGTTCCGTCTGCGTCATAATCAATTTCCATCATCATATCTTGTAATATCTGCAAAAAAAAATATTATGTTTACTTACAAAAGATTTCCCTGCTGTATTGTTGTATTCCCATGTAATTTCAAATGTTGAAAATTCGAATATATATAGCTTTCTCCAATTCAACATCAGCAATTAATTGCGAATACTAACTAACTAACTAACTAACTAACCATCACGCCGCTTCCCCGCAGGGGTAGGCAGAGAGAATAGAGCGCCACACCACTCTGTCCTTGCAAACATTCTTCGCCTCTTCCACGTTCATGCATCTCCTCATACATACCCGCCGATTGTTACGACTCCTAACCTGACCACTTTCAAGTATTTGGCATACCTGATAGTGCCATGTTTTTCTCGGTCTTCCTCTGCTTCTTTTCCCACTAACATTCGCCTCATAAATTTGTTTTACCATTCTTTCCTCACTCATTCGTTCTACATGTCCAAACCATCTCAACACACCTTTCTTAATTTTATCCATAATGCTTATCTCAGCTTTGCATTCCTTCCTTATTTCACTATTCGTACATCTATCATACATCGTTTTGTCGCATATTCTTCTGAGAGATCGCATTTCGACTGCATTCAGTCTACTTTCATCCTTCTTTTGCCAACCTTGTGCACTGCCAGTTTTGTGCTTTTTTTCCGTTGTGCACTGCCAGTTTAGATTCCGCTGATAGGTTTTTTTGTTGCTATAACTGATTACAGTGCACCATTCACTTTGTTCCCAGCATTCACTCTCCTTTCTATGTCTTTATTTCCTTTCTATGTATTTATTTAGTAATAATTGCGGATAAGGGTTTGAATGAATGAATGAATAAATATTGTATACCCACACGCAGGCCATGCCTTTGTGGGATCTTTTTTTGTATTTATATTTTATTATGTTATGAATGCTGGGTATAAAGTAAATGGTGCAATGAAATCAGTTACAGCAAAAAAAAACCTATCAGCGGAAGCTAAACTGGCAGTGCACAACGGAGTCCTGGTTCCAACTCTAATGTATGGAAGTGAAACATGGAGTTGGCAAACGAAGGATGAAAGTAGACTGAATGCAGTCGAAATGCCATCTCTCAGAAGAATGTGTGACAAAACGATGTATGATAGATGTGCGAATAGTGAAATAAGGAAGGAATGCAAAGCTGAGATAAGCATTATCGATAAAATTAAGAAAAGTGTGTTGAGATGGTTTGGACATGTAGAACGAATGAGTGAGGAAAGAACGGTAAAACAAATTTATGAGGCGAATGTTAGCGGGAAAAGAAGCAGAGGAAGACCGAGAAAAACATGGCACGATCAGGTATGCCAAATACTTGAAAGTGGTCAGGTTAGGAGTCGTAACAATCGGCGGGTATGTATGAGGAGATGCATGAACGTGGAGAGGCGAAGAATGTTTGCAAGGACAGAGTGGTGTGGCGCTCTATTCTCTCTGCCTACCCCTGCGGAAGCGGCGTGATGGTTAGTTAGTTAGTTAGTTATATTTTATTTATATTCTTTGTATTTTTATTTATATTATGATGTAAAATGCAAAAGAATAAAGATTATCTCACCGGCCTCAGTTCAGAAACATCCCATCCAAGGTACTCGGCCACATTCATCATTTGGTTGACGATGCAGTCCATCTCATTGGTGTCCAGCACTCCGTTTCCATCAGTATCATATAATCTAAACATAACTGCAAAAAATACATTAGAAATTCATTAAAAGCAGTTCATTGGTATACTCTGGCCAGTGTCTGTACATGACAAATTCCTCATCTCTTTGGAAGGGAGAGGAAGATCCCCACACGATGGACCGATCAAGTTAAGGCAGCAGAAGGCACCTCGGTGGTTGGAGAGCTATGTTCAAAGCCTTATCCGCACCCCAATGGTGCATAGGGCACTGCATCATATAAACGCAGTATTATTTTGATCATTAACACGTGAAGGAAAGGTGATCAGCATGCCGGACACTTTGAACCAATGGAGTTAAGGCAGCAGCAGGCACCTCGGTGGTTGGAGAGCTATGTGCAGCGCTTCTTCAAACCCTTATTCGCATCCCAATGGTGCACAGGGCACTGCATCATATAAATGCAGTGTTATCTCGATCATTAACGCGTGAAGGTGATCAGACCTCCGCTTCATGTACCAGTCCAGGGTAATATTGAATTAATATTATAGTGAAAAAATCACTTGTGTTTATTTGACCTCCCCCATGGGAATCGAACCCGGGTCCAACAGAACGGTAGCCGGGCGTGCTGACCATTACTCTACGGACTGCACGCCATTACACTATAGACAGCACATATAAATCTTGTAGTGAAAATTATCACACATTGTTTAAATGTTGCAGTCAAAAATACCACACATTGTATAAACATTGTAGTCAAAAATATCACACATTGTATAAACATTGTAGTTAAAAATATCACACATTGCATAAATGTTGTAGTCAAATATATCACAAATTGTTTAAATGTTGTGGTTAAAAATATCACACATTATGTAAATGTTGTAGTAAAAAATATCACACATTGTATAAACGCTGTAGTCAAAAATATCACACATTGTATAAACGTTGTAGTCAAAAATATCACACATTGTATAAACGTTGTAGTAAAAAATATCACACATTGTATAAATGCTGTAGTTAAAAATATCACACATTGTATAAATGCTGTAGTTAAAAATATCACACATTGTATAAATGCTGTAGTTAAAAATATCACATATTGTATAAATGCTGTAATTAATAATATCACACATTGTATAAATGTTGTAGTCAAAAATATCTTACATTCTAATTTGTCTTCTGGTCTTCCAGCTTCAAGGAGTGAAAGGTAGCAAACGATATCCTTTAGCGACACCTTCACAGTATGGACATCCAAGGCTGAGGATTTTCTTACTAAACTTTTGATATCTGAAATCATAAAAATTACATATCGCTCACTCCTTTCAAGAACGTCATAAATCAAAAAACTTGATTTTTCAGTAGAACGTTTTTAAAGTTTAGCAATATAATACAATGTATTAAAAATTAATATCAAGCCACTTATTGAACTTTTTACCGTGCAACAGATCTTTTTAGGTAAAACCTGAATGTTTTTTCTCCATTTGAAAAATATTTAGTATATTTCAAAAAATACTTAAACAATACCTTTTCTTCAAAATGCAAAAACAACACTTTCTGCCCTGTAGCGGGTAAATATTAAGTTAAAAATATGCCGCTTTTGCTGGGATATAGTACATTTTCTGGGCATTCCGAAAACATGCACAGCTGGAAATTAGCGATTTTTGATTTATGACGTTCTTGAAAGGAGTGAGCGATATATAGTCAAATACCATCCAAAATTTAGGACAGTGTGTGCTGGGAACATAATGAATGGTATTATTTTTTGACATCTCATCAAAGATGAAGAAGAATATGGAAGTCTGGGCATTTACGGGGCTGACGACTGTCATAGGCTGGTTTAAGTGATCACTTTACACACGTGTAACATTCACCAATTCTACCCATTATTGACAACCACACAACTCAAATTCTTGGAAGTTCTATATATATGAACCAATTTAGAAACGTTGTTCTTGAATCAACAGAAATTCACTAGAGACATCTATTGGTGAGATGAAAAGAAGCTTTTTATTGAGCAGAAACTCTTTTATTAGTATGTGAGGTCCGAATCCGAATCACACACATGAGAAACGCCAGAAAATACCATTTTCATTTTTATTATTAAGCTTATAATTTGACCAGATAATTTATTTACAACATTTTGAGTGTGTCCGAATACTTGTTCACAAAATCTGGATTATCTCCAATCACAGAAGTTTTTTTCTTATTATTTTTTTGACATCTCATCAAAGACGAAGAAGAATATGGAGGTCTGGGCATTTACGGGGCTGACGACCGTCATAATACTGACCACTGTAATTGGAGATAATCCAGAAGTATTTGGACACACTCAAAATGTTGTAAAAAATATATATATGATACCTTGATATTTCCCGTTGTTGACTAGAAGCGAGTTGTTGGACTTGCGCGAGGAGTTCCGCGACATCTGGCTGTGGTTGGGACTGCTGTCTGTAGGTCTCTTGTCAACCCCATCCTGGCACGAGTAGCTGGTCTGCATGAGCTGCTGCACCACTGGATGGACGCTGCCTGGAAACCAGACCCCCATATCACTACGTGTAGGGAATGCGGGCACGTTGGTGACACATTAGTGACAACAACATACCCGGATAGTCTGCAAGGGCATTCTAGATTTGTATCTTCTAGAAACTAGACACTCGCTTACAGCTACCTAGTAATACTTATTTATAATGAACCAAAATCTGAGTGAGGCAGTTTTTTAAAGGCGTACAGAGAAGGTGCACTTTTGATGATGTGTTATATGGAGGGATGGAAAGTGCTCCTTCGTAGGAAGTGTACACAGAGTTGTCTACAACATATTTGGTAAGGATAATATGATGGACAGTTTCGAGGGTAGATAGTTTCCTGAAGATGTACAGAAAAGGCGCACTCTTGGTGTGGAGATGCGAGCTATTCCAGTGCAGAAATGACTGAAGGATAATGTGTTATGCGGAGGAATGGAAGTGTTAATGGAGTTGTCTGCAAGATATTTGGCAAGGACGATGGGATGGACCTCCAGTCAAGCACTTTTTTCGTGCTTGGCTGTATGTCTAGAATCGTGGGTAGGCCGCAGACAAGATGGTCCGATGGCATTAGGAAAATGGCGGACCTGCACGGAGAGTCTGTGTTCAATACTGGACACAAGAAAAAGGTTGAAGAAGAAGAAGGTGTGGGCTATGTAGCCACACCATTGGGTTGCCGCGCTAACGTGAGCAGGACGGAAGCGTTTCTGAGACGAACTAAACCGAAGATTTCCGAGCGGACCCGACTCTGAAGCGAGAGAACTCAAAAGCCGGGAGAATTGCTTCGATCGTTGACTAGAATAGACTTTTTTTTTACTTTACTTGTTTAACTCCATATATTATAAATTATTTGATTCCAGTATAAAGTGTAAGTTTTCATTTATTTTAACAAAGGAACCAACTGTAAGTACATTCTTTATTTTTACTCTGGTCACCAAATCCACATCGCTCACTCCTTTTAAGAACGACATAAATAAAAAACTAGATTAAAAATAAATATCAAGCCAGATATTGAACTTTTTACTGTGCAACAGATCTTTTAAGGTAAAACCTGAATGTTTTCTCTCCATTTAAAAAATATTTAGTAAATTTCAAAAAATAATAAAGCAATACCTTTTCTTCAAAATTCAAAAACAACACTTTCTGTCCTGTAGCGGGTAAATATCAAGTTAAAAATATGCCTCTTTTGCTGGGATGTAGTACATTTTCTGGGCATTCCGAAAACATGTACAACTAAAAATTGACAATTTTTTATTTATGACGTTCTTGAAAGGAGTGAGCGACATCACAATGGCAACAACCCCACAATAAAACCAGCCGGAATTAACAAAGCAACTAGCTATAAAGGTCATATAGCTTGTATGTCTGATTATAGATGGATGATGCAGGTGCACGACTGGAGGTCTAGAAGCACGGGTAGGCCGCAGACAAGATGGTCCGATGTCATTAGGAAAGAGGCTGGCCTGCGCTGGAAGAGAGTCTCCTCCAACAGACAACTGTGCAAGTCCAAGAGGGAGTGACAGTATTCTCTTTAATGCTGGACACAAGAAGAATGCTGAAGTAAGCAAAGAAGATGGACAGTTAGGATTTCAAGGATGAATAGTTTCCTGACGGTGTACAGAGCAGCCGATTGCTGATTGAGTCACCTGTTCTGTTCCTCGAGTCCTCCGCGGGCCGCTGGTGGTAGTGCAGCGAGCCGAGGTGCAGGCGCTCCGTGAGCCCGTGCAGGCGGCTGACCAGGCCCGCCGGGCCGGGGGCCGCGGCCCCGCCCGCCGGGGGCGCGTCCCCCGGCTCCGGCGCCCCGCCGGCCGGCCGGCGCACGAACGACAGGAACAGGTGTCTGGAACAAATCAACCTCAGTAAAATCGGGATACGATTTTATATTGTTTCACATTTTCAATAAATTTCATGGCTGAAAATCCTACTTCAATGGTTTGGCAGAAGCACCAAATCTCTGTTCCGAGCTGCAGCATCTAAAGTGAAGATGATTAAAGAAAACACTGGTTTTATACCACTTGAGTTTTATTAAAGACTACATGTTTCGGATGTTAAACTTCCATCATTCAGGTCTGTATAATAACTAAAATATAAAATTGTTCTATAAATGAGGAGAGGTGAAAGTTAGGGGGAGGGGGTTAGTCAAGGGGCGGAGTTTGAAAACAAAGGAGAAATGGAAAGCAAAGGTGAAGAATTTTGAAACAATATATTATTTAATAAATTATTATTAGAATTTAGGTTTTTTTGGATTTTTAAATTTTTTAAATAATTCATAATTTGGCCTTTGCGTGAAACAAGGTGTAATAATTTTAATTTATGAGAGTGGAATGAGTGATTTGTATTCTATATGGAAATTGTAAAATAAGTGTAAGTCCCTCTCCAAGCACAAGAGTACAGTCTCATTTTTGGAGAGAACTGCATTTTTAATTTTAAGATTGTTAAAAATGCTAAGGAAATTAATTAACATTTAAAAAAAAATGTAACCATATATATATATATATATATATATATATATATATATATATATATATATATATATATATATATATATATATATATATATATATATATATATATATATATATATATATATATATATATATATATATATATATATATATATATATATATATATATATATATATATATATATATATATATATATATATATATATATATATATATATGTAATAAAATAACTAGGTACCTACCTATACATTTTATTAAGTACTTACAAAAAGTACCTACATAAAACAGTTCTACCACCAGATGCCGCATGCGTCGCTCACAATAAAACAAAAGACTTCCGATAATATTATTAACTGTCAGAATCAGATAGATAGATAGATAGATAGATATAAAAATTATTATAAAGATAAATTAAGAATAAACTTTAATTACAAAGCAACACATTGTTTATTTTATTATTATACACTTACTTTACATATTATTTACACTTAATTTTCAAAAGGAAAATATTACCACGTTATATATATATATATATATATATATATATATATATATATATATATATAAATATATATATATATACATATATATATATATATATATATATATATATATATATATATATATATATATATATATATATATATATATATATATATATATATGTATATATATGTATATAGACAAAAAGTCTTAAACATAAAATAATAATAAAATAACATATAATAATAATAATAAAACCCTTATCACATCCCAATGGTGCATAGGGCACTGCATCATATAAACGCAGTGTTATCTTGATCGTTTACATATGAAGGAAAGGTGATCAGCCCTCCGCTTCAGGTACCAGTCCAGGGTAATATTGAATAAATATTAAAGCGAAAAAATTACTTATATTTCTTTTACCCTCCTTGGGAATCGAACCCGGGACTTCCAGAATGGTAGCCGAGCGCGCTGACCATTACACCACGGAGGCGGACAGAACAAATAGTAAGCACTAATGTAAAGTTTACTTAGTCCTTCCTCTGCTTCTATCACCAAACACATTATTATTATTATTTTTACTATTATTATCGATTTATTTCCGTCAATTCTCGACTAGCTCGATTAGCTCGCTTTATTCACTGCACTAAGAGTCTTCGTGCCGTGTCGTGTCGTGTCGCATCGTGTCGCGTCGTGTCGTCACTGCGACAGAGAGATGAGGAGTCATGTTGCATGGAGTCCATCTATCACCCGGGAGCCGCCAGTTCGATCCCGGGGGATCAATTTGTTTGAACATTATGCTCGCGTTATAGGGTATCCCCTTTCACGACTCACCAACACAACGGTCCAAGTCACCATACCAATCTGTTAACATAAGCAGAAAATACCTCTTCTTCAACTCTTACCACTCTGTAGGGCAGACATTCTGGCCCGTATGATTCTAGTAGGCAGCTCCGTGGGCCACAATGTCTGGCCCGGCGCAGGTATAACTTTGATCACTGATTTCTCTATCACCCGAGTATATTCTACCAACAAATATTTCAGATAAATACAGTTCATCTTAATTAACATGGTCATACGAACAGAGTGTCCGAAAATTAGGGAACCATAATATTTATTTTAATGGTAGAAAAACGTCGCATTTTTTGATCAGAGTAGCTGATCAGTTATGAGAAAAAATGGTCACAGTGGAAAAGGTTAAAAATGCTTTAAAAGAAGGTCTGCCAGGAAGCCTTGATGACCGAGTTACTTAGTATTTCAGATACTTGAAACAAGTACGTGGTATGTATGAGGAGATGCTTGAACGTGGAAGAGGCGAAGATTGTTTGCAAAGGCAAGCTGGTTTGGCGTTCGATTCTCTCTGCTTACCCCTAAAAGAAAGCGGCGTGATGATTAATTAGCTACAACACCCAGATCAACCTAGTTTGATGAATGGATGTAAGGTACTGATGGCATGAAGCTACCAGGAGTACAGAACGGCGCAGGAGGTATTTGGTACCCATGCTAATTAGTAAGTAAATTATTATTTTTACTTTAGTACTACGAAGGGATACATACAACCTTCCAATACAATTCAATAACACACACACGTTTTGATATTTCACTAATCACTTCCATACAAACTCCATGAAGCTACCAGGAGTACAGAACGACGCAGGAGGTATTTGGAAGAAGCTATCTCGCGTCTGCTCTGAGAATGCTCTGGGAAAACTTTGGATGATCAAGTATTGCAAATACTTAGGCGCAGTCGGAATGTGGCGTTCTATTCTCTCTGCCTACCCCTGCGGAAGGTGGCATGATGACTAGTTAGCTACAATATCCTACATAACAACCTAGTTTGATGAATGGATGTAAGGTACTGATGGCGTGAAGCTACCAGGAGTACAGAACGGCGCAGGAGGTATTCGGTACCCATGCCAGTTAGTTAGTAAATTAGATTTCATTTTCATACTTGCAGAAGTGGATTTACCGATTTCTACAAATTGGACCATCGATTTGTTGGCGTTGGGTGGCGTTTGAAGCGTAATATTGATGGAATAATTGACTTATACTGTTATCATTCTGAATCAAGAGGAAATGGACTGACTGACTGGTGTGGGAGTATGGAGGAACGTAGAGAAGGAAAGGGAGATGACTGACTAACATATCGCTCACTCCTTTCAAGAACGTCATATATCAAAAATGGTCATTTTTCAGTTGTGCATGTTTTCGGAATGCCCAGAAAATGTACTATATTCCAGCAAAAGAGGCATATTTTTAACTTAATATTTACCCGCTACAGGGCAGAAAGTGTTGTTTTTGCATTTTGAAGAAAAGGTATTGTTTAATTATTTTTTTAATATACTAAATATTTTTCAAATGGAGAAAAAACCTTCAGATTGTACCTAAAAAGATTTGTTGTACAGTAAAAAGTTACACAAGTGGCTTGATATTTATTTTTAATGCATTGTGTTATATTTTTAAACTCTTAAAACGTTCTCCTGAAATATCACGTTTTTTTATTTATGCTGTTATGAAAGGAGTGAGCGATATATGTACATATTAAAATAATCGTATAAAATATTTTAAGGATTATAACAGAATACTTTGAGCGTTTTTACGTTTATTTTTTTGAAGTATATTTTTTGATGTTGACATGAAAATCTCGGTGAGTGGTTATATACTAATATTACTAACATTTTTGTAAAAAAAATTAAAGTAAAAATGACTAACCACAAAGTAAATGCTTTAAATATTTTCATTAATTGATTCATGGTAATAACTATCCATTTTTAATAAAATTTAACTTAGTAAATATCGCTATTTCTTTCAATTTACTGTGACACGTGTTTCGATGCATTCCGCATATGTTTCAAACACCGTATCACATACCGCTCACTCCTTTCAACAACGTCATATTTAAAAAAAAAACTTGATTTTTCAGGAGATCGTTTTTAAAATTTAAGAATATAATGAAATGTATTAAAAATAAATATCAAGCCACTTATTAAACTTTTAACTGTGCAACACATTATTTTAAGTAAAACCTGAAGGTTTTTTTTCCATTTGAAAAATATTTAGAATATAAAAAAAATATTAAACTATTTTTTTAAAAGTACTAAATATTTTTCAAATGGAGAAAAAAACATTCAGGTTTTACATAAAAAGTTCTGTTGCACAGTAAAAAGTTCAATAAGTGGCTTGATATTAATTTTCAATACATTTTATTATATTTTTAAACTTTAAAAACGATCTCCTGAAAAATCAAGTTTTTTGATATTTGACGTTGTTGAAGGGAGTGAGCGAAATGTCAAATATGACTGACGCACGAAGCCATTCGCAAAAATTTTAACCTCTTCTGAGAGGGTGATGAATATTGCGCCACCCTGTATGATGAAATATATATATATATATATATATATATATATATATATATATATATATATATATATATATATATATATATATATATATATATATATATATATATATATATATATATATATATATATATATATATATATATATATATATAATAATAAAACCCTTATCCGCACCCCAATGGTGCATAGGGCACTGCGTCATATAAACGCAGTGTTATCTTGATCGTTTACATATGAAGGAAAGGTGATCAGCCCTCCGCTTCAGGTACCAATCCAGGGTAGTATTGAATAAATATTACAGTGAAAAAATCACTTATATTTATTTTACCCCCCTTGGGAATCGAACCCGGGACCTCTAAAACGGTAGCCGAGCGTGCTGACCATTACACTACGGAGGCGGACTATATATATATATATATATATATTGGATATGAAAATAGTATTGACAGTTTCGTGATTTGCATATAAAATTATTTTATTCATATATATATACATATACATATATATATATATATATATATATATATATATATATATATATATATATATATATATATATGAATAAAATAATTTTATATGCAAATCACGAAACTGTCAATACTATTTTCATATCCAAACGTAAATAAATAAATCAAACGACTTGTCGGATAAAAATGACGATATTTGAACTCAGGCCAAAAGCTAATTTGCTCGAAGTTAAACAACTGACGTAATACAATATTTTCGAAGATGTAATTAGTAACAAAACAGGGCGAAACAGGTTACCAATCATGAAATGATATTTTTTAAAGAACGATGAAAGTATTCTGATGGAGAATACAGTCGCTATTTGAGGCAAAACCATGTATATTTATTGAATTGAATATTCATTGTGCCGGGCTGTGGTCCCGTGGTTAGTGTCGCGGACTCTTGAGTCAGAGTTTCTCAGTTCGAACCCACTCTACCACAATTTGATACCTGTTTCTAATAATGAGCCGCTCAGGCTCACAGAAATAGTATGAAATTGAAAATTTTGTGTAAATAATAAAATAAAATATGTCCGCCTCCGTAGTGTAATGGTCAGCACGCTCGGCTAACGTTCTGGAGGTCCCGGGTTCGATTCCCAAGGGGGGTAAAATAAATATAAGTGATTTTTTCACTGTGATATTTATTCAATGTTACCCTGCACTGGCACCTGAAGCAGAGGGCTAATCACCTTTCCTTCAAGTGTAAACGATCAAGATAACACTTGGTTTATATGACGCAGTGCCCTATGCACCACTGGGGTGCGGGCAAGGGTTTTATTATTATTTTATTTGATAATAAAAACACAAATATCTTATTTAAAACAAAAAAAACCCTGTGAATGCCCAGAATTCCATTTTCTTCATCATCTTTGTTGAGATGTCAGAAAATAATGTTAAAATAAGTCCTGATTGGAGATAATCCAGATTTGTGAACAAGTATTAAGACATTATTCTTGAATCACTAGAACTTCACTAGAGACATCTATTGGTGAGATGAAAAGAAGCTTTTTACTGAGCAGAAACTCTTTTATAGACTAATATACAGACATATTCTTCTTCATCTTTGATGAGATGTCAAAAGACAATATGAAAATAACTCCTGTAATTGGAGATAATCAAGATTTTGTGAACAAGTATTTGGACACACTCAAAATATTGTATTTTTGAGAATTTTCCTTACCTAGACAATTCATCAGGAGTCTCGACGTCCAGAAAGGAGTCGAGGAACTTTCTGAATCCTTCATACTCGATATCCTGAAAAGAAAAGAAAGAAACTTGTAAAAAACAATTTATCCATAAATT